>NC_135233.1:986382805-986652805 GCF_051348905.1 Ranitomeya variabilis
TCATGTTTTGGGCCGGAATCATGGAGAAACAGCTGGTAGGGCCTTTTAAGGTTCCTGAAGGTGTGAAAATGACCTCTGCAAAGTATATACACTGTGTTCCAAATTATTTTGCAAATTGGATTTAAGTGTCATAAAGATTTAAACATTTTGTTTTTCAAATAAACTCGTGGATGGTATTGTGTCTCAGGGCTCAATGGATCACTGAAATCAATATTAAACACATGTGATAATTAGTTTTCCAGGTGATTCTAATTAAAGGAAAACTACTTAAAAATGATGTTCCACATTATTAAGCAGGCCACAGGTTTCAAGCAATATAGGAAATAAAAAGGATCTCTCTGCTTCTGAAAAGCGTTAAATAGTGCAATGCCTTGGTCAAGGGATGAAAACATTAGATATTTCACGAAAACTTAAGAGTGATCATCATACTGTGAAGAGATTTGTGACTGAAACAGAGCACAGACAGACTTCATGCAGATAAAGGCATAATGAGGAAGGTTTCTGCCAGACAACTTCATTGGATTAAGACAGCAGCTGCCAAAATACCATTACAAAGCAGCAAACAGATATTTGAAGCTGCTGGTGCCTCTGGAGTCCCTCGAACTTCAAGGTGTAAGATCCTTCAAAGGCTTGCTGTTGTGCATAAACCTACTATTCGGCCACCCCTAAACAGTGTTCACAAGCAGAAACTGTTGCAGTGGGCCCAGATGTACATGAAAACTAAGTCTTGTTTACTGATGAGTGTCGAGCAACCCTGGATGGTCCAGATGGATGGAGTAGTGGATGGTTGGTGGATGGCCACCATGTTCCAACAAGGCTGCGATGTCAGCAATGAGGTGGAGGAGTCATGTTTTGGGCCAGAATCATGGTGAAACAGCTGGTAGGGCCCTTTAAGGTCCCTGAAGGTGTGACAATGACCTCTGCAAAGTACCGTATTTTTCGGACTATAGGACGCACCGGACTATAAGACGCACCCAGGTTTTAGAGGTGGAAAATAGGGAAAAAATATTTGAAGCAAAAAAAAATGTGGTAAAATATTTAATAACATAAATAACATACTATTATATGTGGTGTTATTACATATAATAGTATGTTATTACGTTGGAAGCTGCGGGACCAGTGTGGTGTCTGTACAGTACTATATGATGATGCTGGAGGGTGAGTATAAGAATGGGGGCACAGGGCTTATAGTGAAAGCACCACTCCAGCACTGCAAAATAACACTGGAGTGCTGCTTTAAAATCCCATGGGAGAAGTATAACTCCCAGCATGTCCTGCAGATCATATGACATGCTGGGAGTTATAGTTCACCAAAGGAGTGGCAGAGTGCTTTATTGTGTTTTGTAAAGACTAACCTCTTAATTGTGGCAGCCAGCCTGTGGTGAGGTAAAAGCTGGAGCATCCCATGGCTGCACACACAGAGCCCTCTCTCTTGTTGCCTTTCCACAGCGCATGCGCAGGACATAAGAGGAAGCTGCAGATTCCAGGTGGGAGTCTGAAGGACCTATGATGATGTCAGAAGAGGGAGGGCTCTGAGCTGCCATGTGATGCTCCAGCCCGCCCACTCCTGACATCACACAGGTCCTCCTGCGCAGCACTCGTCCAGCACAGGCAGGTATGCAGCGATCTCCTGGCCCCTGCTGCCTCTTCCCCCGGACACACAGATTCTCCCCAGAATCAGTGCTGGGGAAACTGTGTGTCGCTGCTTAAGTGCAGTATTCATTTGCTGCTCCCCGCTCACCGCTCAGCTGATCGGTGGGCGGGGAGCCGCTAATGAATATTCACTGCACTTAATCAGCGGGGCCATGTGGTTTCCCCAGCAGCTGATTCTGGCAGCCGACATCCTGAAGTGGGATATCATTGCGATCCCACTCGCTGCTGCCCACCTCCCCACATGCTATATCCGTACTATAAGACGCACCCACACTTTCCTCCCAAATTTGGAGGAAAAAAAGTGCGTCTTATAGTCGGAAAAATACGGTATATAGAGTTTCTGACTGACAACTTTCTTCCATGGTATAAAAAGCAGAAACGTGCCTTCAGGAGCAAAATCATCTTCATGCTGACAATGCACCATCTCATGCTGCAAAGAATACCTCTGAGTCATTGGCTGCTATGGGCATAAAAGGAGATAAACTCATGGTGTGGCCACCATCTTCCCCTGACCTCAACCCTATAGAGAACCTTTAGAGGATCATCAATCAAAAGATCTATGAGGGTGGGAGGCAGTTCACATCAAAACAGCAGCTCTGGGAGGCTATTCCAACTTCATGCAAAGAAATACAAGCAGAAACTCTACAAAAACTCACAAGTTCAATGGATGCAAGAATTGTGAAGGTGACATCAAAGAAGGGGTCCGATGGTAACATGTGATGATGACTTTTATTAGACTGACTGTCATTTGCACCGACCATTTAGGAAAATCCGATAAAAATGTAATTTGCATAATAATTTGGAACATAGTGTAGTAAAAAAGCCAAACAAAAAACAAGTGTGGGATTGCACTTTTTTTTGCAATTCCATCGCACTTGGAATTTTTTTCCCATTTTCTAGTACACAAAATGGTAAAACCAATGGTGTCATTCAAAAGTACAACTTGTCCCGCAAAAAATATGCCCTCACATGGCCATATTGACGAAAAAATAAAAAAGTTATGGCTCTGGGGTGAAGGGAGCGAAAAACGAAAACGCAAAACGAAAATACCTCCGGGGGTTAAGGAGTTAAAGAAGAGTTTGGCAAACAGCCACAAGACAAAAAAACAGGTACAAATGCAATAGAGCTATCACAATGTTATATGAGAACTCCATATAAATCTATTACTTTATCTCACCCAAAAGAGTTAAGAACAAGCCCTAAAGAGTTACATGGCACATCCAGCTCTGCTCCATCTGTATATATAGTCAGCAGTGTGTGACACTCCATTCTCTGCAGATGAGTAATAAGACGCGAATGTTTCCGCCCAGCTCTGCGCTCACATTGTCCTGAACTCCTGACAACTTGTGTACTAGGAGGGAGCTGCCACACTGCACAGCCGCCTCAGACATGACAGCCAGATCCCAGGTATGTCCGCTGTGTTCTGGGTCCATTCCCCCATATATTGTGCTGTATACGCCATCTCCTGCTCTGTGAGTGACCACCATACAGTTATCTATCCCCCCAATAGCAGCATGCACGTGCCTGGCGGTGACAGTGGGGGCTTCCTGTGTGATATCACAGCATGCACTTCACATGACGTGGTAACGCTTTAATTTTGGAACCATTGTCTTTAATCCAATGACATTTTGCTATAAGGATCGTCTGTATTTTTCCAGGTAGGAGCAATTTTATTCTTCAGTTTTACGTTGCTCTGAAGTGGAGAATCAGCTGGAGCAGTTGATCAGAAAAGCAATGATTGACTTTTTAGGCATTTTTTGTATATTTTTCCCACTTGTCGAGCCAATTGTTTTGTCATAGGTGCTTGGGTTACCCGGTATTGGAGGTTGACTTATGACTAGTGATGAGCGAGTAAACTCGTTGCTTGGGTTTTCCCGAGCACGCTCTGGTGGAGATTTAGTTTTCGTCCCCACAGCTGCATGATTTGCGGCTGCTACACAGCTTGAATACATGAGGGCATTCAATAGCAACCAGGCAACCCCACATATACTCAGGCTGGCTAACAGCCGTAAATCATGCAGCTGCTTTGACAAAAACTAAATCTCCGAGCACTTACAATACTTGGAGACCACCCGAGCAACGAGAACACTTGCTCATCACTACTTATGACCCTAAAATGTGCATCTCCTTTAACCCCAATTTCCCCGCTGTCTTCTTGCAGGGACATCCTGTCTTCCAGAGCCAGAACTCCGGCACGCAGCACCTTAGGGATCGTCAGCGCTTCTTTGAGGATGTCCTGGCGCATGATGTAGACATGTACTACCCCCATATCCACGTGCTGAACGAGCGATGGAGACGTGAGTGCAGGGTGGTGGGCTGCGGCTGGACTTCTGACGGGGTCCTGACACATAGCTTCTGCTTTTTACTTTTGCATTATATGTTAATGATTGGTTAAATAGAGTGCATAGTTTGTTTTTTTTACCTGATTTTCTAACATATGTATGCATACAACTATAGTCGAAATCTTCTTCTCTACCAATATACAGTGTAATGTGCTGCACATTGTGAGAAAAGAAAAGGCGAGATTGCAATTCCCAACACCTCCCATGTAGCACTGAATTAATAATGCAGCTACCAGGAATTAGATCTGGAAGGAAGAAGTGCAGAATATTCTGAGAATACGAGGAATAGGGTGATATACGGGAATTTTACCGAGGAATGAAGAAGAACAGGCGAGAACAAGCCGGAGTTTCCAGTCAAAGTGAGGTATAGAAAGATGCTTGAGAGCAGGTTCATGTACGATGGCCCTAAAAGAAAAAAATATGGAAAGGAGCATCTCTTAGGTTAGGAAATCTATAGCTTATCCTGTAAATGTCTGTGTGCACCCTCCATTATGGACCTCCATCCTGCTGGCTGCGGAAACTTCCATGCTGGGGGTGAAGGGAGCAGTGGTCACGTTGAGGGGTAAATGTCGGCTTCCTAATGTAATGGATTTACATGGCGAGGCCATGGTAAGGTATGAAGGATATATGACTACTGGTAATTACTGCTATGTATTTCTGTAAAATGATAGGTGTGGAGTCGGGATTAGTGGGAGTAGACAGATGGTGGGGGAGGTTGTCGTGTGGGATAGACAGTGACATGAAGGTTACAGTAATTACTATTCTTCTTTCCATCAATTTGAGTGAATGTCAGCGTGTGTCAGGTTTATGGGTGGGTTAGAGAGCACTGGCTGGAGAGAGGACTTGTAGGACAAAGACTCCTGTACCCACTTTACTCTCGGGGTGTGTCTGCGCTCATCACCACTGTTATACAGGCTTCTAACATTGGACATAACTGCGTGTATTGTTTGTTTAGAGCCACATTCACACATTTATCTCCACATCAGTGAAATTACTGGATGACTTTGAGTCTTGTTTGAAGGGCTGGTCCGGAACTTTAACAATGTTTGCTTATTCCTAGGATAGGTCATCGATGTCTGATCGGTTGGGCAGCCAATCAGCTTTTCCTGGTGGAGGCCGAACTGCTCAGTTATGGAGCTGCACAACAGCTCCGACGAGGGAATAGTGGCAGCGGCCAGGTACTGCACATTCACCCCCTATTGATCTGAATAGGTAGTAGATGTGCAATAGCCGGCCGCGGCCACTATTCCATCGATGGAGCGGTCCAGCTCCGTAACTGAGCAGTTCCGGCCAGTGCCGACACTGAGAACAGCTGATCGGTGAGGGTATGAGGTGTCGCACCCCACCCATCAAATGTTGATGACTTATTCAAAGGGTAGGTCAACAACATTAAAGCCGTGGACAACCCCTTTAAGAGTTTTTTCTCTTAAACGGAATTTGTCATCTAATTCATGTTACCTAAACCACAGCCAGCATGAATCAGAGCTGGGCTTCATGATTGCAGGCAGGTATATTCTCCTCTGAACCACTCCAGCATTTCAGAGAAAATGTACTTTACAGATCTGGCCGGGGACCAAGTGATGAGATGAGACTAGTCCGGCCGTGTTCTCCCAGCGCTGCTTTAGGTGATTGACAGATCTCTTACCATGACAGTGATCTGTCCGTTACCTGCAGTGGTGCTGGGAGAAGTGGGATGGGGTGGGGTGGGGATGGCACCTGACTATTCGGGTCTCTGACTATCGTCCTCGGAGCAAATCAGCGGAAAATGTACCTGAATGCGATTGTGCAGCCAGGTTCTGATCATGCTGTCGCGATATGGGCAGCATGTATTGCGTGTCAGCTCTCTATTGTATTGTCTAGTTTAGCAAAATGGAATATTACTCAGCCAAGGGCACATTTAGCTATCCCCCCGACCCTTACCCCAATTCATGTGTTTTAATCCCCCATACAGTTTTTGCGATATTGGCTTTTTAATTTCATGTTAATTTTTATGGTCTCTAGGGGGCAATGCTCACAAGTTAATTATGCAGAGCAGCCTTTAAAACATGCCCTCCCCCGAGACTCCTGTGAGCCACACCCCATTGTAAAGACCAAAAAAGTAATGACTAATCAAAAAGGTCCATATCTTTGAAACCGTATGGCGCATTTAAAACATTGGAATAAAATAGTAGCAAAAACTGTCTAAATGATCTGGTCTCAGGCCCTCTTTAAAGGCAATCTGTCAGCAGCTTTTTGTTGTGTAATCTGAAAGCAGCATAACATAGGGCAAAAAAAACTGTTTCCAGTGATATGTCACCTATTGGGCTACTTGGTGCAGTTTTAATAGAATTCCTGTTTCCTCTGTTGTAGATGTAGCAGTGGTCAGAATGCTGAGCTCTGCATATCCCGCTGACACCCCTGATTGACAGCTTCCTGTGTACAGTGTACATTGTCAACAAGCTGAAAATCAGTGGTTGGGGCAGGGCTACACAGATTAGCTGGACTGGTTTGCATGTGAGACCTAGTAAGGCAGTGATAATCTCCTGCTGATAAAACATTGATTGTAATTAAACTACACAGAGCCCAATAAGTGACACATCACGGGAATCAGGCTCATGCTCAATATTATGCTGACAGATTCCCTTTAAGTGTATGTACTGTATATCATACAAGGTATTCGGATACATACCGTACTGCTCTCAACTTTGCTGCCAAAAGAGACAAAAAAAATACAGAATGGAATGTTATATATTCCAAACATCACTGAAAAATATGTGCAGTACCTCAAATTATGCTGAAAATGTGAAAACATCCAGGGTGCTCCTGAGGTGTAAGGAATGCCTGTAAGATCGGCTGCTCATACATTACTGTGATATAATGCAGAAATCACACGGCATTCTCCTGTGGAGGCCCAGCGATGGTTTTCAGATGAGCAAAGTGATAGGAAGAGATAATATTCTCTAACTCAAATATGTCATATCGAACACTGAGTCCGGGCCCTGGATGACATATTCTAGAGCTGGATATGTGATGCTGATTTACTTATTGTTTTGTGGAGTAACAGTCAATATAAACTGATGAGCGCACCGGGTGGTCCTGCTCCGTGACGGACAGCTATGTCTTTATATGTGTCAATTTTTTTTTAGAAAATTTCCAATGTCTGGTGTCACCCACTGAACTCATCAATTATAAAGAGCAGCTACAACTTAAACCTAAAAGTGTTTTCCTATAAGTGCAAGTTATCTCCTACCCAGTGGGGTCCAACTGCTGGGGATCCCAGTGATCCCAAGTACATGGCTCTGGAAAACCGTGAACGGAGCTTCACTAGATGAGCATTGTCAATGGCAGGACCAGAGAAAGTGGAGTAGAGTGCTCTGCTATTGCCAGCAGTCCCGTAGACAATGAATGGAGTGTAGCCCAAGCATGTGCAGCTCCTCCACAATCCCAGTGGTCAGACCCCTGTGACCAGCAAGTTCTCCTCTGTCCTATGGATAAGGAAAACTTGGGATTTTGTGAAAACCACATTAAAGACTCTATGATTAATGTTTCTCCATGTTCATCCTCTCCGATTACTTTCTGTAAATGGTAACATTTTTGGTCACGCTCGATATGCTTGTAAGATGCTAGCAGGTGCGTAGGATGCAGTGACACACAGGAGGCAGAGCAAGGGTTAACAGGGTTTTTACGTAACACAATTATAAATCAAGCAGGGGGGGATTATTGTAAAGAAAACAACAGTTCAACTTATCAGTAGTGATGAGCGAATATACTCGTTACTCGAGATCTCTCGAGCACGCTCAGGGGTCCTCCGAGTATTTTTTAGTGCTCGGAGACTTAGTTTTTATTGCCGCAGCTGAATGATTTACATCTGTTAGCCAGCATAAGTACATGTGAGATTTCCCTAGCAACCAGGCAACCCCCACATGTACTTATGCTGGCTAATAGCTGTAAATCATTCAGCTGCGGCGCTGAAAACTAAATCTCCGAGCACTAAAAAATACTCGGAGGACCCCTGAGCGTGCTCGAGAAATCTCGAGTAACGAGTATATTCGATCATCACTACTTATCAGTCTCTGGGCCTTGGTAGGAGGTGGCTGGAAGATCCCTTGGTGGCGCCTCGGTCTTGCATCGGCAGCGATATAGGTTACCTACTCTGATACTTCATTTTAAAAATGTCTGTCATATCCTGGATGATTGTGTCTGATAGGTGCTGGTTTCTTCACGGACTTCAGTGGAGAGGTAGGAAAATAAATGAAGCGCACTCAGCTGTGTTGGATGTGTAGGCTGAACTTGGGCTAAGCCAAATGTACTAGTCGAGAGAGGAAACAGCCGCACTCAATACATGATTTACGTTGCAAAAGTATCTCTGCGTATTACATGTACAGGAAAAAACACCACAGAGAGTCGAAAAAGGCGAAGGCAAGATTACGTTTCGACCCTACCCGGGTCTTTGTCAAACCTCACTGAATTAGAGTGAAGTCCCCTCGGGACTCCCCTGGGGCTCTTCCATGGGTGTTAGTGGAAAATGACGTTCCATCTTCCATAGCACCACGGATGGCATTGGGTACGCCATTTTCCACTAACACCCATGGAAGAGCCCCAGTGGGGACTTCACTCTAATTCAGTGAGGTTTGACAAAGACCCGGGTAGGGTCGAAACGTAACCTTGCCTTCGCTTTATTCGACTCTCTGTGGTGTTTTTTTCCTGTACGTATAATAAACACAGATACTTTTTACAACCTAAATCATGTATTGAGTGCGGCTGTTTCCTCTCTCATTCAGCGGAGAGGTGTCCTGTTGTGAATTCTGCTCTTGGGTTCCCTCCGGTGGTTGTTGGTGGTAATGCAGTTGTCCCTGGGTTGCAATCCTGGGCAGGTGTCCCTGCTGATTGCAGTTCTGACTGGGGTATTTAGGTTTGCAGGATTAATTAGTCCTTGCCAGTTGTCCATTGTTCTTGGAGGTTTTGCATCTCTGTCTGGTTCCTCCTGCCCTGCTGCCAAATCAGCAAAGATAAGTGTTTGGTTTTTGTTTCTGCAGCACACATGCTGGGTGCTTTACAATTCAGTGCTATTCATTGTTTTTTCTTGTCCAGCTTAGACTGTGTTTGGATTTTTTCAGTCAAGTTGGATTCTCAGGAGATGCAGATATACATTCCATGTCTTTAGTTAGATTGTGGAATTTTGTATTATCTGCTGTGGATATTTTTAGGGTTTTAATACTGACCACTTAGTATTCTGTCCTATCCTTTTCTATTTAGCTAGAGTGGCCTCTTTTGCTAAATCCTGTTTCCTGCCTGCGTGTGTCTTTCCTCTAATACTCAGTCAATATTTGTGGGGGGCTGCCTATCCTTTGGGGTTCTGCTCTGAGGCAAGATAGAATTCCCATTTCCATCTATAGGGGTATTTAGTCCTCCGGCTGTGTCGAGGTGTCTAGGATGTGTTAGGTACACTGTCATGATCTCCATGGCCAGAGAACTAGCATAAGCCTCTATAGGAACAAGCTCTTGGAAGATGTAACTGTACTGACCATGAACTAAACCTACCGCATCATCTAGAAGTAGCCAGGTAGCATGTCCTACTTTTTATCCCTATATGCCCAGCGCCGGCCGGAGAACTAAATAATGCTAGCAGAGGGAAATATAAGACCTGACTCACCTCTAGAGAAATGCCCAAAAGGAGACAGAAGCCCCCCACATATATTGGCGGTGATATGAGATGAAACAACAAACGCAGCAGGAAAATAGTTTTAGCAAATTTGAGGTCCGCTTTCTAGATAGCAGAAGACAGAAAGCATACTTTCATGGTCAGTAGAAAACCCTAACAAAACACATCCAGAAATTACTTTAGGACTCTGGCATTAACTCATAATACCAGAGTGGCAATTCCTGATCAACAAGAGCTTTCCAGACACAGTAACGAAACTGCAGCTGTGAACTGGAACCAAAATACAAAAACAAAACATGGACGAATGTCCAACTTATCTAGTAGATGTCTGGGAGCAGGAACAAGCACAGAGAGGCTTCTGATAACATTGTTGACCGGCAAGCATCTAACAGAGAAGCCAGGTTATATAGCGACACCCAGATCTAATCAGAACAGGTGAACAGGGAAGATGATGTCACAAGTTCAATTCCACCAGTAGCCACCGGGGGAGCCCAGAATCCAAATTCACAACAGTACCCCCCCCTCAAGGAGGGGGCACCGAACCCTCACCAGAACCACCAGGGCGATCAGGATGGGCCCTATGAAAGGCACGAACCAGATCAGAGGCATGAACATCAGATGCAGTGACCCAAGAATTATCCTCCTGGCCGTATCCCTTCCACTTGACCAGATACTGGAGTCTCCGTCTGGAAACACGGGAGTCTAGGATTTTTTCCACAACGTACTCCAACTCACCCTCAACCAACACCGGAGCAGGAGGCTCAACGGAAGGCACAACCGGTGCCTCATACCTGCGCAACAACGACCGATGAAAAACGTTATGAATAGAAAAGGATGCAGGGAGGTCCAAACGGAAGGAAACAGGGTTAAGAATCTCCAATATTTTATACGGACCGATGAACCGAGGCTTAAACTTAGGAGATGAGACCCTCATAGGGACAAAACGAGAAGACAACCACACCAAATCTCCAACACAAAGCCGAGGACCAACACGACGGTGACGGTTGGCAAAAAGCTGAGTCTTCTCCTGGGACAACTTTAAATTGTCCATCACCTGCCCCCAGATATGATGCAATCTCTCCACCACCGCATCCACTCCAGGACAATCCGAGGATTCCATCTGACCGGAGGAAAATCGAGGATGGAACCCCGAATTACAGAAAAACGGGGAAACCAAGGTGGCAGAGCTGGCCCGATTATTGAGGGCGAACTCCGCCAATGGCAAAAAAGCAACCCAATCATCCTGGTCAGCAGACACAAAACACCTCAGATATGTCTCCAGGGTCTGATTAGTCCGCTCGGTCTGGCCATTAGTCTGAGGGTGAAAAGCAGACGAAAAAGACAAATCTATGCCCATCCTAGCACAAAATGCCCGCCAAAATCTAGACACAAATTGGGTTCCTCTGTCAGAAACGATATTCTCAGGAATACCATGCAAACGAACAACATTTTGAAAAAACAGGGGCACCAACTCGGAAGAAGAAGGCAATTTGGGCAGGGGAACCAAATGAACCATCTTAGAAAAACGGTCACACACCACCCAGATGACAGACATCTTCTGAGAAACAGGCAGATCTGAAATAAAATCCATCGAGATGTGTGTCCAAGGCCTCTTAGGAATAGGCAAGGGCAACAATAATCCACTAGCCCGAGAACAACAAGGCTTGGCCCGAGCACAAACGTCACAAGACTGCACAAAGCCTCGCACATCTCGTGACAGGGAAGGCCACCAGAAGGATCTTGCCACCAAATCCCTGGTACCAAAAATTCCAGGATGACCTGCCAACGCAGAAGAATGCACCTCAGAGATGACTTTACTGGTCCAATCATCAGGAACAAACAGCCTATCAGGCGGACAACGATCCGGTCTATCCGCCTGAAACTCCTGCAAGGCCCGCCGCAGGTCTGGAGAAACAGCTGACAAGATAACTCCCTCCTTAAGAATACCTGTGGGGTCAGAGTTGCCAGGTGAATCAGGCTCAAAACTCCTAGAAAGGGCATCCGCCTTAACATTCTTAGAACCTGGTAGGTACGATACCACAAAATTAAACCGAGAAAAAAATAATGACCAGCGCGCCTGTCTAGGATTCAGGCGCCTGGCGGTCTCAAGATAAATCAAATTTTTGTGGTCAGTCAATACCACCACCTGATGTCTGGCCCCCTCGAGCCAATGGCGCCACTCCTCAAACGCCCACTTCATGGCCAAAAGCTCCCGATTCCCAACATCATAATTCCGCTCAGCGGGCGAAAATTTACGGGAAAAGAAGGCACAAGGCCTCATCACGGCGCAGTCAGAACTTTTCTGCGACAACACTGCCCCAGCTCCGATCTCAGAAGCGTCGACCTCAACCTGAAAAGGAAGAGTCACATCAGGCTGACGCAACACAGGGGCAGAAGAAAAACGGCGCTTAAGCTCCTGAAAGGCCTCCACAGCATCAGGGGACCAATTAGCAACATCAGCACCCTGTCTAGTCAAATCGGTCAATGGCTTAACGACATCCGAAAAACCAGAAATAAATCGACGATAAAAGTTGGCAAAGCCCAAAAATTTCTGAAGACTTTTAAGAGAAGAGGGCTGCGTCCAATCACAAATAGCTTGAACCTTGACAGGATCCATCTCAATGGAAGAGGGAGAAAAAATATATCCCAAAAAGGAAATTCTCTGAACCCCAAAAACGCACTTAGAACCCTTGACACACAGAGAATTAGACCGCAAAACCTGAAAAACCCTCTTAACTTGCCGGACATGAGAGTCCCAGTCATCCGAAAAAATCAGAATATCATCCAGATACACTATCATAAATTTATCCAAAAAATCGCGGAAAATATCATGCATAAAGGACTGGAAGACTGAAGGGGCATTAGAAAGACCAAAAGGCATCACCAAATACTCAAAGTGGCCCTCGGGCGTATTAAATGCGGTTTTCCACTCATCCCCCTGCCTGATCCGCACCAAATTATACGCCCCACGGAGATCAATCTTAGAGAACCACTTGGCCCCCTTTATGCGAGCAAACAAATCAGTCAGCAACGGCAATGGGTATTGATATTTAACCGTGATTTTATTCAAAAGCCGATAATCAATACATGGTCTCAAAGAGCCGTCTTTTTTTGACACAAAGAAAAAACCGGCTCCTAAGGGAGATGACGATGGACGAATATGTCCCTTTTCCAAGGACTCCTTTATATATTCTCGCATAGCAGTATGTTCAGGCACAGACAGATTAAATAAACGACCCTTTGGGTATTTACTACCCGGAATTAAATCTATAGCACAATCGCACTCACGGTGCGGAGGTAGTGAACCCAGCTTGGGTTCTTCAAAGACGTCACGATAATCAGACAGGAACTCAGGGATTTCAGAGGGAATAGATGATGAAATGGACACCAAAGGTACGTCCCCATGAGTCCCCTTACATCCCCAGCTCAACACAGACATAGCTCTCCAGTCAAGGACTGGGTTGTGAGACTGCAGCCATGGCAATCCCAGCACCAAATCCTCATGTAGATTATACAGCACTAGAAAACGAATAGTCTCCTGGTGATCCGGATTAATACACATAGTCACTTGTGTCCAATATTGTGGTTTATTATTAGCCAATGGGGTGGAGTCAATCCCCTTCAGAGGAATAAGAGTTTCCAAAGGCTCTAAATCATACCCACAACGATTGGCAAAGGACCAATCCATAAGACTCAAAGCGGCGCCAGAGTCGATATAGGCGTCAGTAGTAATAGATGACAAAGAGCAAATCAGGGTCACAGACAAAATAAATTTAGACTGTAAAGTGCCAATGGAAACGGATTTATCAAGCTTTTTAGTACGCTTAGAGCACGCTGATATAACATGAGTAGAATCCCCACAATAGAAACACAACCCATTTTTCCGTCTAAAATTCTGCCGCTCGCTTCTGGACAGAATTCTATCACACTGCATGCTTTCTGGCGTCTTCTCAGTGGACACCGCCAGATGGTGCACAGGTTTGCGCTCCCGCAGACGCCTATCGATCTGAATGGCCATTGTCATGGACTCATTCAGACCCGCAGGCACAGGGAACCCCACCATAACATCCTTAATGGCATCAGAGAGACCCTCTCTGAAAGTAGCCGCCAAGGCACACTCATTCCACTGAGTAAGCACAGACCATTTACGGAATCTTTGGCAGTAAATTTCAGCTTCATCTTGCCCCTGCGATAGGGACATCAAAGTTTTTTCTGCCTGAAGTTCCAAATGAGGTTCCTCATACAGCAAGCCCAAGGCCAAAAAAAACGCATCCACATTGCGCAACGCAGGATCCCCTGGTGCCAATGCAAAAGCCCAGTCTTGAGGGTCGCCGCGGAGCAAGGAAATCACAATCCCAACCTGCTGTGCAGAGTCTCCAGCAGAACGAGATTTCAGGGACAAAAATAGCTTACAATTATTTCTAAAATTCTGAAAGCTAGATCTATTCCCTGAGAAGAATTCCGGCAAAGGAATTCTCGGCTCAGATACCGGAGCATGAATAATAAAATCTTGCAAATTTTGTACTTTCGTGGTGAGATTATTCAAACCTGCAGTTACACTCTGAAGATCCATTATTAACAGGTGAACACAAAGCCATTCAAAGATTATAAGGAGAGAGAAAAAAAAGAAAGACTGCAGCATAGACAGACTGGCAAGTGATCCAATTAAGAGCACAGAGGAAAAAAAAAAAAAAAAAAAAACTCTCAGCAGACTTCTTATTTCTCTCCTTTCTCAGCCAAGGATTTTAACCCTTTAGTGGGCCGGTCAAACTGTCATGATCTCCATGGCCAGAGAACTAGCATAAGCCTCTATAGGAACAAGCTCTTGGAAGATGTAACTGTACTGACCATGAACTAAACCTACCGCATCATCTAGAAGTAGCCAGGTAGCATGTCCTACTTTTTATCCCTATATGCCCAGCGCCGGCCGGAGAACTAAATAATGCTAGCAGAGGGAAATATAAGACCTGACTCACCTCTAGAGAAATGCCCAAAAGGAGACAGAAGCCCCCCACATATATTGGCGGTGATATGAGATGAAACAACAAACGCAGCAGGAAAATAGTTTTAGCAAATTTGAGGTCCGCTTTCTAGATAGCAGAAGACAGAAAGCATACTTTCATGGTCAGTAGAAAACCCTAACAAAACACATCCAGAAATTACTTTAGGACTCTGGCATTAACTCATAATACCAGAGTGGCAATTCCTGATCAACAAGAGCTTTCCAGACACAGTAACGAAACTGCAGCTGTGAACTGGAACCAAAATACAAAAACAAAACATGGACGAATGTCCAACTTATCTAGTAGATGTCTGGGAGCAGGAACAAGCACAGAGAGGCTTCTGATAACATTGTTGACCGGCAAGCATCTAACAGAGAAGCCAGGTTATATAGCGACACCCAGATCTAATCAGAACAGGTGAACAGGGAAGATGATGTCACAAGTTCAATTCCACCAGTAGCCACCGGGGGAGCCCAGAATCCAAATTCACAACAGTACCCCCCCCTCAAGGAGGGGGCACCGAACCCTCACCAGAACCACCAGGGCGATCAGGATGGGCCCTATGAAAGGCACGAACCAGATCAGAGGCATGAACATCAGATGCAGTGACCCAAGAATTATCCTCCTGGCCGTATCCCTTCCACTTGACCAGATACTGGAGTCTCCGTCTGGAAACACGGGAGTCTAGGATTTTTTCCACAACGTACTCCAACTCACCCTCAACCAACACCGGAGCAGGAGGCTCAACGGAAGGCACAACCGGTGCCTCATACCTGCGCAACAACGACCGATGAAAAACGTTATGAATAGAAAAGGATGCAGGGAGGTCCAAACGGAAGGAAACAGGGTTAAGAATCTCCAATATTTTATACGGACCGATGAACCGAGGCTTAAACTTAGGAGATGAGACCCTCATAGGGACAAAACGAGAAGACAACCACACCAAATCTCCAACACAAAGCCGAGGACCAACACGACGGTGACGGTTGGCAAAAAGCTGAGTCTTCTCCTGGGACAACTTTAAATTGTCCATCACCTGCCCCCAGATATGATGCAATCTCTCCACCACCGCATCCACTCCAGGACAATCCGAGGATTCCATCTGACCGGAGGAAAATCGAGGATGGAACCCCGAATTACAGAAAAACGGGGAAACCAAGGTGGCAGAGCTGGCCCGATTATTGAGGGCGAACTCCGCCAATGGCAAAAAAGCAACCCAATCATCCTGGTCAGCAGACACAAAACACCTCAGATATGTCTCCAGGGTCTGATTAGTCCGCTCGGTCTGGCCATTAGTCTGAGGGTGAAAAGCAGACGAAAAAGACAAATCTATGCCCATCCTAGCACAAAATGCCCGCCAAAATCTAGACACAAATTGGGTTCCTCTGTCAGAAACGATATTCTCAGGAATACCATGCAAACGAACAACATTTTGAAAAAACAGGGGCACCAACTCGGAAGAAGAAGGCAATTTGGGCAGGGGAACCAAATGAACCATCTTAGAAAAACGGTCACACACCACCCAGATGACAGACATCTTCTGAGAAACAGGCAGATCTGAAATAAAATCCATCGAGATGTGTGTCCAAGGCCTCTTAGGAATAGGCAAGGGCAACAATAATCCACTAGCCCGAGAACAACAAGGCTTGGCCCGAGCACAAACGTCACAAGACTGCACAAAGCCTCGCACATCTCGTGACAGGGAAGGCCACCAGAAGGATCTTGCCACCAAATCCCTGGTACCAAAAATTCCAGGATGACCTGCCAACGCAGAAGAATGCACCTCAGAGATGACTTTACTGGTCCAATCATCAGGAACAAACAGCCTATCAGGCGGACAACGATCCGGTCTATCCGCCTGAAACTCCTGCAAGGCCCGCCGCAGGTCTGGAGAAACAGCTGACAAGATAACTCCCTCCTTAAGAATACCTGTGGGGTCAGAGTTGCCAGGTGAATCAGGCTCAAAACTCCTAGAAAGGGCATCCGCCTTAACATTCTTAGAACCTGGTAGGTACGATACCACAAAATTAAACCGAGAAAAAAATAATGACCAGCGCGCCTGTCTAGGATTCAGGCGCCTGGCGGTCTCAAGATAAATCAAATTTTTGTGGTCAGTCAATACCACCACCTGATGTCTGGCCCCCTCGAGCCAATGGCGCCACTCCTCAAACGCCCACTTCATGGCCAAAAGCTCCCGATTCCCAACATCATAATTCCGCTCAGCGGGCGAAAATTTACGGGAAAAGAAGGCACAAGGCCTCATCACGGCGCAGTCAGAACTTTTCTGCGACAACACTGCCCCAGCTCCGATCTCAGAAGCGTCGACCTCAACCTGAAAAGGAAGAGTCACATCAGGCTGACGCAACACAGGGGCAGAAGAAAAACGGCGCTTAAGCTCCTGAAAGGCCTCCACAGCATCAGGGGACCAATTAGCAACATCAGCACCCTGTCTAGTCAAATCGGTCAATGGCTTAACGACATCCGAAAAACCAGAAATAAATCGACGATAAAAGTTGGCAAAGCCCAAAAATTTCTGAAGACTTTTAAGAGAAGAGGGCTGCGTCCAATCACAAATAGCTTGAACCTTGACAGGATCCATCTCAATGGAAGAGGGAGAAAAAATATATCCCAAAAAGGAAATTCTCTGAACCCCAAAAACGCACTTAGAACCCTTGACACACAGAGAATTAGACCGCAAAACCTGAAAAACCCTCTTAACTTGCCGGACATGAGAGTCCCAGTCATCCGAAAAAATCAGAATATCATCCAGATACACTATCATAAATTTATCCAAAAAATCGCGGAAAATATCATGCATAAAGGACTGGAAGACTGAAGGGGCATTAGAAAGACCAAAAGGCATCACCAAATACTCAAAGTGGCCCTCGGGCGTATTAAATGCGGTTTTCCACTCATCCCCCTGCCTGATCCGCACCAAATTATACGCCCCACGGAGATCAATCTTAGAGAACCACTTGGCCCCCTTTATGCGAGCAAACAAATCAGTCAGCAACGGCAATGGGTATTGATATTTAACCGTGATTTTATTCAAAAGCCGATAATCAATACATGGTCTCAAAGAGCCGTCTTTTTTTGACACAAAGAAAAAACCGGCTCCTAAGGGAGATGACGATGGACGAATATGTCCCTTTTCCAAGGACTCCTTTATATATTCTCGCATAGCAGTATGTTCAGGCACAGACAGATTAAATAAACGACCCTTTGGGTATTTACTACCCGGAATTAAATCTATAGCACAATCGCACTCACGGTGCGGAGGTAGTGAACCCAGCTTGGGTTCTTCAAAGACGTCACGATAATCAGACAGGAACTCAGGGATTTCAGAGGGAATAGATGATGAAATGGACACCAAAGGTACGTCCCCATGAGTCCCCTTACATCCCCAGCTCAACACAGACATAGCTCTCCAGTCAAGGACTGGGTTGTGAGACTGCAGCCATGGCAATCCCAGCACCAAATCCTCATGTAGATTATACAGCACTAGAAAACGAATAGTCTCCTGGTGATCCGGATTAATACACATAGTCACTTGTGTCCAATATTGTGGTTTATTATTAGCCAATGGGGTGGAGTCAATCCCCTTCAGAGGAATAAGAGTTTCCAAAGGCTCTAAATCATACCCACAACGATTGGCAAAGGACCAATCCATAAGACTCAAAGCGGCGCCAGAGTCGATATAGGCGTCAGTAGTAATAGATGACAAAGAGCAAATCAGGGTCACAGACAAAATAAATTTAGACTGTAAAGTGCCAATGGAAACGGATTTATCAAGCTTTTTAGTACGCTTAGAGCACGCTGATATAACATGAGTAGAATCCCCACAATAGAAACACAACCCATTTTTCCGTCTAAAATTCTGCCGCTCGCTTCTGGACAGAATTCTATCACACTGCATGCTTTCTGGCGTCTTCTCAGTGGACACCGCCAGATGGTGCACAGGTTTGCGCTCCCGCAGACGCCTATCGATCTGAATGGCCATTGTCATGGACTCATTCAGACCCGCAGGCACAGGGAACCCCACCATAACATCCTTAATGGCATCAGAGAGACCCTCTCTGAAAGTAGCCGCCAAGGCACACTCATTCCACTGAGTAAGCACAGACCATTTACGGAATCTTTGGCAGTAAATTTCAGCTTCATCTTGCCCCTGCGATAGGGACATCAAAGTTTTTTCTGCCTGAAGTTCCAAATGAGGTTCCTCATACAGCAAGCCCAAGGCCAAAAAAAACGCATCCACATTGCGCAACGCAGGATCCCCTGGTGCCAATGCAAAAGCCCAGTCTTGAGGGTCGCCGCGGAGCAAGGAAATCACAATCCCAACCTGCTGTGCAGAGTCTCCAGCAGAACGAGATTTCAGGGACAAAAATAGCTTACAATTATTTCTAAAATTCTGAAAGCTAGATCTATTCCCTGAGAAGAATTCCGGCAAAGGAATTCTCGGCTCAGATACCGGAGCATGAATAATAAAATCTTGCAAATTTTGTACTTTCGTGGTGAGATTATTCAAACCTGCAGTTACACTCTGAAGATCCATTATTAACAGGTGAACACAAAGCCATTCAAAGATTATAAGGAGAGAGAAAAAAAAGAAAGACTGCAGCATAGACAGACTGGCAAGTGATCCAATTAAGAGCACAGAGGAAAAAAAAAAAAAAAAAAAAACTCTCAGCAGACTTCTTATTTCTCTCCTTTCTCAGCCAAGGATTTTAACCCTTTAGTGGGCCGGTCAAACTGTCATGATCTCCATGGCCAGAGAACTAGCATAAGCCTCTATAGGAACAAGCTCTTGGAAGATGTAACTGTACTGACCATGAACTAAACCTACCGCATCATCTAGAAGTAGCCAGGTAGCATGTCCTACTTTTTATCCCTATATGCCCAGCGCCGGCCGGAGAACTAAATAATGCTAGCAGAGGGAAATATAAGACCTGACTCACCTCTAGAGAAATGCCCAAAAGGAGACAGAAGCCCCCCACATATATTGGCGGTGATATGAGATGAAACAACAAACGCAGCAGGAAAATAGTTTTAGCAAATTTGAGGTCCGCTTTCTAGATAGCAGAAGACAGAAAGCATACTTTCATGGTCAGTAGAAAACCCTAACAAAACACATCCAGAAATTACTTTAGGACTCTGGCATTAACTCATAATACCAGAGTGGCAATTCCTGATCAACAAGAGCTTTCCAGACACAGTAACGAAACTGCAGCTGTGAACTGGAACCAAAATACAAAAACAAAACATGGACGAATGTCCAACTTATCTAGTAGATGTCTGGGAGCAGGAACAAGCACAGAGAGGCTTCTGATAACATTGTTGACCGGCAAGCATCTAACAGAGAAGCCAGGTTATATAGCGACACCCAGATCTAATCAGAACAGGTGAACAGGGAAGATGATGTCACAAGTTCAATTCCACCAGTAGCCACCGGGGGAGCCCAGAATCCAAATTCACAACAGTACACCCCACGGCTACTTCTAGTTGCGGTGTCAGTTTAGGGTTTGCGGTCAGTACAGGTTCCACCTACTCCAGAGAACGTCTCATGCGGCTCCAAGGTCACCGGATCATAACAGTACAACTGGCCAACAATGAGTTAAATGCATCTCAGAAGAAGGGAAGAAAGGTGTTGAGCCATTTTTTTTTCTGTAGCCTGCTTTGTCTTTCCTTCCCTCTTTTTCTCTGGGTCGCTGAGGAGTCTTGTGCTAGCATGGATGTTCAGGGATTAGTTTCTCGTGTAGACCAGCTTGCTGCTAGGGTACAGGGTATTTCTGATTATATTGTTCAGACTCCGGTTTTAGAGCCTAAGATTCCTACCCCTGATTTGTTTTTTGGTGACAGGTCCAAATTTTTGAGTTTTAAAAACAACTGTAAACTGTATTTTGCTCTGAGACCTCGATCCTCTGGTGATTCCATTCAGCAGGTTAAAATTGTCATCTCCCTGCTGCGTGGCGACCCTCAGGATTGGGCATTTTCCCTGGAGTCTGGGAATCCGGCCTTGCTTAATGTAGACGCCTTTTTTCAGGCTTTAGGATTATTATATGATGAACCAAATTCTGTGGATCAAGCGGAGAATACCTTGTTGGCCCTGTCTCAGGGTCAAGAAGCGGCAGAATTGTATTGTCAGAAATTTAGAAAATGGTCTGTGTTGACTAAATGGAATGATGATGCTTTGGCGGCAATTTTCAGAAAGGGTCTTTCTGAATCCGTTAAAGATGTTATGGTGGGGTTTCCCACGCCTTTCGGTCTGAGTGATTCTATGTCTCTGGCCATTCAGATTGATCGGTGCTTGCGGGAGCGCAGAACTGTGCGTGCTGTGGCGTTGTCCTCAGAGCAGATGCTTGAGCCAATGCAGTGTGATAGGATTCTGTCTAGAACGGAACAACAAGGATTCAGACGTCAGAATAGGTTGTGTTTTTATTATGGCGATGCTTCTCATGTCATTTCAGTCTGCCCTAAGCGTACAAAGAGGATCGCTAGTTCATTTGCCATCAGTACTGTACAACCTAAATTTCTGTTATCTGTGTCCTTGATCTGCTCATTGTCATCATTTTCTGTCATGGCGTTTGTGGATTCAGGCGCCGCCTTGAACTTAATGGACTTTGAGTTTGCCAGGCGTTGTGGTTTTCCCTTGCAGTCTTTGCAGAACCCTATTCCTTTAAGGGGCATTGATGCTACACCTTTGGCTAAAAATAAGCCCCAGTTTTGGACACAGGTGACCATGTGCATGGCGCCAGCCCATCAGGAAGATTGTCGATTTCTGGTGTTGCATAATTTGCATGATGCTATCGTGCTGGGTTTTCCGTGGTTGCAGGTACATAATCCTGTGTTAGATTGGAAGTCTATGTCTGTGACTAGTTGGGGTTGTCAGGGGGTTCATAATGACGTTCCTTTGATGTCAATCTCCTCTTCTTCCTCTTCTGAAATTCCAGAGTTTTTGTCTGATTTTCAGGATGTATTCGATGAGCCCAAGTCCAGTTCCCTTCCACCGCATAGGGACTGTGATTGTGCGATTGACTTGATTCCAGGCTGTAAGTTTCCTAAGGGCCGACTTTTCAACCTGTCTGTGCCTGAACATACCGCCATGCGGAGTCATGTTAAGGAGTCTTTGGAGAAAGGGCATATTTGGCCATCTTCTTCACCGTTGGGAGCGGGATTTTTTTTTTGTTGCTAAGAAGGATGGCTCCTTGATTGTATTGATTATCGCATCTTGAATAAGATCACGGTCAAGTTTCAATACCCTTTACCTCTGCTTTCCGATTTGTTTGCTAGGATTAAGGGGGCTAGTTGGTTTACGAAGATTGACCTTCGGGGGGCATATAATCTTGTTCGTATTAAGCAGGGTGATGAATAGAAAACTGCGTTTAATACGCCCGAAGGCCATTTTGAATACCTTGTGATGCCATTCGGGCTCTCTAATGCTCCATCTGTTTTTCAGTCCTTCATGCACGATATCTTCCGGGCTTATCTTGATAAATTCATGATTGTATATTTGGATGACATTTTAATTTTTTCCGATGATTGGGAGTCTCATGTGGAACAGGTCAGGATGGTATTTCAGATCCTTCGTGATAATGCTTTGTTTGTGAAGGGGTCTAAGTGTCTCTTTGGAGTGCAGGTGGTTTCTTTTTTGGGCTTCATTTTTTTCTCCCTCATCTATGGAGATGGATCCGGTTAAGGTTCAGGCCATTCATGATTGGATTCAACCCACATCCGTGAAGAGCCTTCAGAAATTTTTGGCTTTGCTAATTTTTATCGCCGTTTCATTGCTAACTTCTCCAGTGTGGTTAAACCCTTGACCGATTTGACGAAGAAAGGTGCTGATGTAACGAATTGGTCCTCTGCGGCTGTCTCTGCCTTTCAGGAGCTTAAACGCCGATTTACTTCTGCCCCGGTGTTGCGTCAACCGGATGTTTCTCTTCCACTTCAGGTTGAGGTTGACGCTTCTGAGATTGGGGCAGGGGCCGTTTTGTCTCAGAGGAATTCTGATGGTTCCTTGATGAAACCATGTGCCTTCTTTTCTCGAAAGTTTTCGCCTGCGGAATGCAATTATGATGTCGGCAATCGTGAGTTGTTGGCTATGAAGTGGGCGTTTGAGGAGTGGCGACATTGGCTTGAGGGGGCCAAGCACCGTATCGTGCTCTTGACCGATCATAAGAATCTGATTTACCTCGAGTCTGTAAAAACGGCTGAATCCTAGACAGGCCCGATGGTCCCTGTTTTTCTCCCGTTTTGATTTTGTGGTCTCGTACCTTCCGGGTTCTAAGAATGTTAAGGCGGATGCCCTCTCTAGGAGCTTTTTGCCTGATTCTCCTGGGGTCCTTGAGCCGGTCGGCATTCTGAAGGAAGGGGTGATTCTTTCTGCCATCTCCCCTGATTTGCGACGTGCTCTTCAGGAGTTTCAGGCTGATAAACGTGACCGCTGTCCTGTGGGGAAACTGTTTGTTCCTGACAGATGGACTAGTAAAGTGATTTCTGAGGTTCATTGTTCTGTGTTGGCTGGCCATCCTGGGATTTTTGGTACCAGAGATTTGGTTGGTAGGTCCTTTTGGTGGCCTTCTTTGTCACGGGATGTGCGTTCTTTTGTGCAGTCCTGTGGGACTTGTGCACGGGCCAAGCCTTGCTGTTCCCCCGCTAGTGGGTTGCTTTTGCCTTTGCCGGTCCCCGAGAGGCCTTGGACACATATTTTTATGGATTTTATTTCAGATCTTCCGGTTTCCCAGAGGATGTCGGTTATCTGGGTGGTTTGTGACCGGTTTTCTAAGATGGTTCATTTGGTTCCTTTGCCTAAGTTGCCTTCCTCTTCTGATTTGGTTCCGTTGTTTTTTCAGCATGTGGTTCGTTTGCATGGCATTCCGGAGAATATTGTGTCCGACAGAGGTTCTCAGTTTGTTTCTAGGTTTTGGCGAGCCTTTTGTGCTAGGCTAGGCATTGATTTGTCTTTTTCTTCCGCGTTTCATTCCCAGACAAATGGCCAGACCGAGCAAACTAATCAGACTTTGGAAACTTATTTGAGATGCTTTGTGTCTGCTGATCAGGATGAATGGGTGGCTTTTTTGCCATTGGCCGAGTTTGCCCTTAATAATCGGGCTAGTTCTGCTACCTTGGTTTCACCCTTCTTTTGTAATTCTGGTTTTCATCCTCGTTTTTCTTCAGGGCAGGTTGAGCCTTCTGATTGTCCTGGGGTGAACTCTGTGGTTGACAGGTTGCAGCAAATTTGGGCTCCTGTTGTGGACAATTTGGTGTTGTCTCAGGAGGAGGCTCAGCGCTTTGCTAACCGTCGTCGGTGTGTTGGTTCCCGGCTTCGGGTTGGGGATTTGGTCTGGTTGTCTTCTCGTCATGTTCCTATGAAGGTTTCTTCCCCTAAGTTTAAGCCTCGGTTTATTGGTCCTTATAGGATTTCTGAGAATGTCAATCCGGTGTCTTTTCGTTTGGCCCTTCCGGCCTCTTTTTCCATTCATAATGTTTTTCATAGATCTTTGTTGCGGAAATATGTGGTGCCTGTTGTTCCCTCTGTTGATCCTCCTGCCCCGGTGTTGGTTGATGGGGAGTTGGAGTATGTGGTTGAGAAGATTTTGGATTCTCGTTTTTCGAGGCGGAGGCTTCAGTATCTTGTCAAATGGAAGGGTTATGGCCAGGAGGATAATTTTTGGGTGGTTGCCTCCGATGTTCATGCTGACGATTTGGTTTGTGCCTTTCATTTGGCTCGTCCTGATCGGCCTGGGGGCTCTGGTGAGGGTTCGGTGACCACTCCTCAAGGGGGGGGTACTTGTTGTGAATTTGGATTCTGGGCTCCCCCGGTGGCTACTGGTGGAATTGAACTGGTGTCTTCATCTTCTCTGTTCACCTGTTCCCATCAAGATGTGGGAGTCGCTATATAACCTTGCTGCTCTGTTAGTTGCTTGCCGGTCAACAATGTTATCAGAAGCCTCTCTGTGCTTGTTCCTGCTCCTAGACAACTACTAGATAAGTTGGACTCTTGTCCATGTTTGTTTTTGCATTTTGGTTCCAGTTCACAGCTGTAGTTTCGTTACTGTGTCTGGAAAGCTCTTGTGAACAGGAATTGCCACTCTGGTGTTATGAGTTAATGCCAGAGTTTTAAAGTAATTTCTGGATGGTGTTTTTGATTAGGGTTTTCAGCTGACCATGAAAGTGTCCTTTCTGTCTTCTGCTATGTAGTAAGTGGACCTCAAATTTGCTAAACCTATTTTCATACTACGTTTGTTATTTCATCTTAATTCACCGCCAATACATGTGGGGGGCCTCTGTCTCCTTTTGGGGTATTTCTCTAGAGGTGAGCTAGGACTAATATTTTCCTCTGCTAGCATTATTTAGTCCTCCGGCTGGTGCTGGGCATCTAGAATCAACGTAGGCATGCTACCCGGCCACTGCTAGTTGTGTGTTAGGTTTAGTTCATGGTCAGCTCAGTTCCCATCTTCCAAGAGCTAGTTCCTATATATGCTTATGCTATGATCTCTTGCCATTGAGATCATGACAGTTTGACCGGCCCACTAAAGGGTTAAAATCCTTGGCTGAGAAAGGAGAGAAATAAGTAGTCTGCTGAAATTTTTTTTTTTTTTTTTTTCTCTCCTTTGAATGGCTCTGTGTCCACCTGTTTGTAATGGATCTTCAGAGTGTAACTGCAGGTTTGAATAATCTCGCCACGAAGGTACAAAATTTGCAAGATTTTGTTTGTCATGCACCTGTATCTGAGCCGAGAATTCCTTTGCCGGAATTTTTCTCGGGGAATAGATCTGGGTTTCAGAATTTTCGAAATAATTGCAAATTATTTTTGTCCCTGAAATCTCGCTCTGCCGGAGACCCTGCACAGCAGGTCAGGATTGTGATTTCCTTGCTCCGGGACGACCCTCAAGACTGGGCTTTTTCATTGACACCAGGGGATCCTGCGTTGTTCAATGTGGATGCGTTTTTTCTGGCCTTGGGGTTGCTTTATGACGAACCTCATTTGGAGCTTCAGGCAGAAAAAACTTTGATGTCCCTATCTCAGGGGCAAGATGAAGCGGAAATTACTGCCAAAGATTCCGTAAATGGTCTGTGCTTACTCAGTGGAATGAGTGCGCCCTGGCGGCGACTTTCAGAGAGGGTCTCTCTGATGCCATTAAGGATGTTATGGTGGGGTTCCCTGTGCCTGCGGGTCTGAATGAGTCCATGACAATGGCTATTCAGATCGATAGGCGTTTGCGGGAGCGCAAACCAGTGCACCATCTGGCGGTTTCCACTGAGAAATCGCCAGAGAGTATGCAGTGTGATAGAATTCTGTCCCGAAGCGAGCGGCAGAATTTTAGACGGAAAAATGGGTTGTGTTTCTATTGTGGTGATTCTACTCATGTTATATCAGCATGCTCTAAGCGCACTAAAAAACTTGGTAAATCTGTTTCCATTTGCACCTTACCGTCTAAGTTTATTCTATCTGTGACCCTGATTTGCTCTTTGTCATCTATTACCACGGACGCCTATGTCGACTCTGGCGCCGCTTTGAGTCTTATGGATTGGTCCTTTGCCAAACGCTGTGGGTATGATTTAGAGCCTTTGGAGACTCCTATTCCTCTGAAGGGGATTGACTCCACCCCATTGGCTAATAATAAACCACAATACTGGACACAAGTAACTATGCGTATTAATCCGGGTCACCAGGAGATTATTCGCTTTCTGGTGCTGTATAATCTACATGATGATTTGGTGCTAGGATTGCCTTGGCTGCAATCTCACAACCCAGTCCTCGACTGGAGAGCTATGTCTGTGTTGAGCTGGGGATGTAAGGGGGTTCATGGGGATGTACCTGTGGTTTCCATTTCATCATCTATTCCCTCTGAAATTCCTGAGTTCCTGTCTGACTATCGTGACGTCTTTGAAGAATCCAAGCTTGGTTCGTTACCTCCGCACCGAGAGTGCGATTGTGCCATAGATTTAATCCCGGGTAGTAAATACCCAAAGGGTCGTTTATTTAATCTGTCTGTGCCTGAACATGCTGCTATGCGAGAATATATAAAGGAGTCCTTGGAAAAGGGACATATTCGTCCATCGTCATCTCCCTTAGGAGCCGGTTTTTTCTTTGTGTCAAAAAAAGACGGCTCTTTGAGACCATGTATTGATTATCGGCTTTTGAATAAAATCACTGTTAAATATCAATACCCATTGCCGTTGCTGACTGATTTGTTTGCTCGCATAAAGGGGGCCAAGTGGTTCTCTAAGATTGACCTTCGTGGGGCGTATAATTTGGTGCGAATCAGGCAGGGGGATGAGTGGAAAACCGCATTTAATACGCCCGAGGGCCACTTTGAGTATTTAGTGATGCCTTTTGGTCTTTCAAATGCCCCTTCAGTCTTCCAGTCCTTTATGCATGACATTTTCCGCGATTATTTGGATAAATTTATGATTGTGTATCTGGATGATATTCTGATTTTTTCGGATGACTGGGACTCTCATGTCCAGCAAGTCAGGAGGGTTTTTCAGGTTTTGCGGTCTAATTCTTTGTGTGTGAAGGGTTCTAAGTGTGTTTTTGGGGTACAGAGGATTTCCTTTTTGGGATATATTTTTTCCCCCTCTTCCATTGAAATGGATCCTGTCAAGGTTCAAGCTATTTGTGATTGGACGCAGCCCTCTTCTCTTAAGAGTCTTCAGAAATTTTTGGGCTTTGCTAACTTTTATCGTCGATTTATTGCTGGTTTTTCGGATATTGCTAAGCCATTGACCGATTTGACTAAGAAGGGTGCTGATGTTGCTGATTGGTCCCCTGATGCTGTGGAGGCCTTTCGGGAGCTTAAGCGCCGTTTTTCCTCTGCCCCTGTGTTGCGTCAGCCTGATGTTGCTCTACCTTTTCAGGTTGAGGTCGACGCTTCTGAGATCGGAGCTGGGGCAGTGTTGTCGCAGAAAAGTTCTGACTGCTCCGTTATGAGGCCTTGTGCCTTCTTTTCCCGTAAATGTTCGCCCGCTGAGCGGAATTATGATGTTGGGAATCGGGAGCTTTTGGCCATGAAGTGGGCTTTTGAGGAGTGGCGCCATTGGCTTGAGGGGGCCAGACATCAGGTGGTGGTATTGACTGACCACAAAAATTTGATTTATCTTGAGACCGCCAGGCGCCTGAATCCTAGACAGGCGCGCTGGTCATTATTTTTCTCTCGGTTTAATTTTGTGGTGTCATACCTACCGGGTTCTAAGAATGTTAAGGCGGATGCCCTTTCTAGGAGTTTTGAGCCTGACTCACCTGGTAACTCTGAGCCCACAGGTATCCTTAAGGATGGAGTGGTATTGTCAGCCGTTTCTCCAGACCTGCGGCGGGCCTTGCAGGAGTTTCAGGCGGATAGACCTGATCGTTGCCCACCTGATAAACTGTTTGTTCCTGATGATTGGACCAGTAGAGTCATCTCTGAGGTTCATTCTTCTGCGTTGGCAGGTCATCCTGGCATTTTTGGTACCAGGGATTTGGTGGCAAGGTCCTTCTGGTGGCCTTCCCTGTCACGAGATGTGCGAGGCTTTGTGCAGTCTTGTGACGTTTGTGCTCGGGCCAAGCCTTGTTGTTCTCGGGCTAGTGGATTGTTGTTGCCCTTGCCTATTCCTAAGAGGCCTTGGACGCACATCTCGATGGATTTTATTTCAGATCTGCCTGTTTCTCAGAAGATGTCTGTCATCTGGGTGGTGTGTGACCGTTTCTCTAAGATGGTCCATTTGGTTCCTCTGCCCAAGTTGCCTTCTTCTTCCGAGTTGGTTCCTCTGTTTTTTCAAAATGTTGTTCGTTTGCATGGTATTCCTGAGAATATCGTTTCTGACAGAGGGACCCAATTCGTGTCTAGATTTTGGCGGGCATTCTGTGCTAGGATGGGCATAGATTTATCTTTTTCGTCCGCTTTCCATCCTCAGACGAATGGCCAGACCGAGCGGATTAATCAGACTCTGGAGACATATCTGAGGTGTTTTGTGTCTGCTGACCAGGATGATTGGGTTGCTTTTTTGCCATTGGCGGAGTTCGCTCTCAATAATCGGGCCAGCTCTGCCACTTTGGTGTCCCCGTTTTTCTGTAATTCGGGGTTTCATCCTCGATTTTCCTCTGGTCAGGTGGAATCTTCGGATTGTCCTGGAGTGGATGCTGTGGTGGAGAGATTGCATCAGATCTGGGGGCAGGTGGTGGACAATTTGAGGTTGTCCCAGGAGAAGACTCAGCTTTTTGCCAACCGCCACCGTCGTGTTGGTCCTCGGCTTTGTGTTGGGGATTTGGTGTGGTTGTCTTCTCGTTTTGTCCCTATGAGGGTCTCTTCTCCTAAGTTTAAGCCTCGGTTCATTGGTCCGTATAAGATATTGGAGATTCTTAACCCTGTTTCCTTCCGTTTGGACCTCCCTGCATCCTTTTCTATTCATAACGTTTTTCATCGGTCATTATTGCGCAGGTATGAGGTACCGGTTGTGCCTTCCGTTGAGCCTCCTGCTCCGGTGTTGGTTGAGGGTGAGTTGGAGTACGTTGTGGAGAAAATCTTAGACTCTCGTGTTTCCAGACGGAGACTCCAGTATCTGGTCAAGTGGAAGGGATACGGCCAGGAGGATAATTCTTGGGTGAATGCATCTGATGTTCATGTCTCTGATCTGGTTCGTGCCTTTCATAGGGCCCTTCCTGATCGCCCTGGTGGTTCTGGTGAGGGTTCGGTGCCCCCTCCTTGAGGGGGGGGTACTGTTGTGAATTTGGATTCTGGGCTCCCCCGGTGGCTACTGGTGGAATTGAACTGGTGTCTTCATCTTCTCTGTTCACCTGTTCCCATCAAGATGTGGGAGTCGCTATATAACCTTGCTGCTCTGTTAGTTGCTTGCCGGTCAACAATGTTATCAGAAGCCTCTCTGTGCTTGTTCCTGCTCCTAGACAACTACTAGATAAGTTGGACTCTTGTCCATGTTTGTTTTTGCATTTTGGTTCCAGTTCACAGCTGTAGTTTCGTTACTGTGTCTGGAAAGCTCTTGTGAACAGGAATTGCCACTCTGGTGTTATGAGTTAATGCCAGAGTTTTAAAGTAATTTCTGGATGGTGTTTTTGATTAGGGTTTTCAGCTGACCATGAAAGTGTCCTTTCTGTCTTCTGCTATGTAGTAAGTGGACCTCAAATTTGCTAAACCTATTTTCATACTACGTTTGTTATTTCATCTTAATTCACCGCCAATACATGTGGGGGGCCTCTGTCTCCTTTTGGGGTATTTCTCTAGAGGTGAGCTAGGACTAATATTTTCCTCTGCTAGCATTATTTAGTCCTCCGGCTGGTGCTGGGCATCTAGAATCAACGTAGGCATGCTACCCGGCCACTGCTAGTTGTGTGTTAGGTTTAGTTCATGGTCAGCTCAGTTCCCATCTTCCAAGAGCTAGTTCCTATATATGCTTATGCTATGATCTCTTGCCATTGAGATCATGACAGGTACTGTTGTGAATTCTGCTCTTGGGCTCCCTCCAGTGGTTATAAGTGGTAGCGCTGCTGTCTTTGGATCGCAGCAGTTATCAGGTGTGTTCACTTATTGCAAGTCTGACTGGGCTATTTAGTCTTGCTTGACCCTGTAGTTAGTGCCAGTTGTCCATGGTTCCTGAAGGAGTCACTTCCCTGCCTGGTCTCTCTTGCTTGCTGTTCATTTCAACAAAGATAAGTTCTGGCCTTGTTTTTTGCAGTCCACATGGTTTTGTCTTGTCCAGCTTGGTCTGTATAAGGATTTGCTCAGCCAAGCTGGTATCTCTGGAGATGCAGATATACCCTCCATGTCTTTAGTTAGATGTAGAGATTTTGTATTTTCTGTGGTGGGTATTTTCTAGTGTTTTAATACTGACCGCATAGTACTCTGTCCTATCCTTTCTATTTAGCTAGAGTGGCCTCCTTTGCTAAATCCTGATTTCAGTCTGCTTATGTTGTTTCCCTCTCCTCTCACAGTCAATATTTGTGGGGGGCTGTCTATCCTTTGGGGATTTTCTCTGAGGCAAGATAGTTTTCCTTTTTCTATCTCTAGGGGTAATTAGTCCTCCGGCTGTGTCGAGATGTCTAGGGAGTTTTAGGTACATTCCACGGCTACTTCTAGTTGCGGTGTTAAGTTCAGGGTTTGCGGTCAGTACAGGTTCCACCTTCTCCAGAGAACGTCTCATGCTGCTCCTAGGCCACCAGATCATAACAGCTAGGCTGGGCATTGATTTGTCTTTTTCTTCCGCATTTCATCCTCAGACAAATGGCCAGACCGAGCGAACTAATCAGACTTTGGAATCTTATTTGAGATGCTTTGTGTCTGCTGATCAGGATGATTGGGTGGCTTTTTTGCCATTGGCTGAGTTTGCCCTTAATAATCGGGCTAGTTAGGCTACTTTGGTTTCGCCCTTCTTTTGTAATTTTGGTTTTCATCCTCGTTTTTCTTCGGGGCAGGTTGAGCCTTCTGACTGCCCTGGTGTGGATTCTGTGGTTGACAGGTTGCAGCAGATTTGGGCTCATGTGGTGGACAATTTGGTGTTGTCTCAGGAGGAGGCTCAACTGTTATGACCCCAATGGCGAGGGTCTCAGAGGAACGTGGAAGTCTGCAGAATACAAAAATCCAGCTCATAGGGCAGTGGTAACTGGGTTGACCATATATCTACTCCTAACGCCAACACTAGAAGTAGCCGGGGATCATTCCTACGTTGATTCTAGATGACACGCGCCAGCCGGAGAATCTAGCTACCCCTAGTAGAGGAAAACAAAGACCTTTCTTGCCTCCAGAGAAGGGGACCCCAAAGCTGGATAGAAGCCCCCCACAAATAATGACGGTGAGGTAAGAGGAAATGACAAACACAGAAATGAACCAGGTTTAGCACAGAGAGGCCCGCTTACTGATAGCAGAATAAAGAAAGGTAACTTATATGGTCAACAAAAACCCTATCAAAATCCACACTGGAAATTCAAGAACCCCCGAACCGTCTAACGGTCCGGGGGGAGAACACCAGCCCCCTAGAGCTTCCAGCAAAGGTCAGGATATAGATTTGCAACAAGCTGGACAAAAATACAAAACCAAAACAAATAGCAAAAAGCAAAAGGCAGACTAAGCTGATATAACTGGAACCAGGATCAGTAGACAAGAGCACAGCAGACTAGCTCTGATAACTACGTTGCCAGGCATTGAACTGAAGGTCCAGGGAGCTTATATAGCAACACCCCTAACTAACGACCCAGGTGCGGATAAAAGGAATGACAGAAAAACCAGAGTCAAAAAACTAGTAACCACTAGAGGGAGCAAAAAGCAAATTCACAACAGTACCCCCCCCTTAGTGAGGGGTCACCGAACCCTCACCACGACCACCAGGGCGATCAGGATGAGCGGCATGAAAGGCACGAACTAAATCGGCCGCATGAACATCAGAGGCGACCACCCAGGAATTATCCTCCTGACCATAGCCCTTCCACTTGACCAGGTACTGAAGCCTCCGCCTGGAGAGGCGAGAATCCAAGATCTTCTCCACCACGTACTCCAACTCGCCCTCAACCAACACCGGAGCAGGAGGCTCAGCAGAAGGAACTACAGGCACAATGTACCGCCGCAACAAGGACCTATGAAATACATTGTGAATAGCAAACGACACAGGAAGATCCAGACGAAAAGATACAGGATTAAGGATTTCCAATATCTTGTAAGGCCCAATAAAACGAGGTTTAAATTTGGGAGAGGAGACCTTCATAGGAACAAAGCGGGAAGAAAGCCACACCAAATCCCCAACGCGTAGTCGGGGACCCACACCGCGGCGGCGGTTGGCAAAGCGCTGAGCCTTCTCCTGTGACAACTTCAAGTTGTCCACCACATGATTCCAGATCTGCTGCAACCTATCCACCACAGAATCCACCCCAGGACAGTCAGAAGGCTCCACATGACCCGAAGAAAAGCGAGGATGGAAACCAGAGTTGCAGAAAAAAGGCGAAACCAAGGTGGCGGAACTAGCCCGATTATTAAGGGCAAACTCAGCCAACGGCAAGAATGTCACCCAATCGTCCTGATCAGCAGAGACAAAACACCTCAAATAAGCCTCCAAAGTCTGATTGGTTCGCTCCGTCTGTCCATTAGTCTGAGGATGGAAAGCAGACGAAAACGACAAATCAATGCCCATCCTACTACAAAAGGATCGCCAGAACCTGGAAACGAACTGGGATCCTCTGTCTGACACAATATTCTCAGGGATGCCGTGCAAACGAACCACGTTCTGGAAAAACACAGGAACCAGATCGGAAGAGGAAGGCAGCTTAGGCAAAGGAACCAAATGGACCATCTTGGAGAAGCGATCACATATCACCCAGATAACGGACATGCCCTGAGATAGCGGAAGATCAGAAATGAAATCCATGGAGATATGTGTCCAAGGTCTCTTCGGGACAGGCAAGGGCAAGAGCAAACCGCTGGCACGAGAACAGCAAGGCTTAGCTCGAGCACAAGTCCCACAGGACTGCACAAATGACCGCACATCCCTTGACAAGGAAGGCCACCAAAAGGACCTGGCCACCAGATCTCTGGTGCCAAAAATTCCTGGGTGACCTGCCAACACCGAGGAATGAACCTCGGAAATGACTCTGCTGGTCCACTTATCCAGGACAAACAGTCTGTCAGGTGGACAAGACTCAGGCCTATCAGCCTGAAATCTCTGCAACACACGTCGCAGATCCGGAGAAATAGCTGACAAGATAACTCCATCTTTAAGAATACCAACAGGATCAGCGACTCCAGGAGCATCAGGCACAAAGCTCCTAGAAAGAGCATCGGCCTTCACATTCTTTGAACCTGGTAAATACGAGACAACAAAATCAAAGCGGGAGAAAAACAATGACCAGCGGGCCTGTCTCGGATTCAGGCGTTTAGCAGACTCGAGATACATCAGATTTTTGTGATCAGTCAAGACCACCACACGATGCTTAGCACCCTCGAGCCAATGACGCCACTCCTCAAATGCCCATTTCATGGCCAACAACTCCCGATTGCCCACATCATAATTTCGCTCGGCAGGCGAAAACTTCCTAGAGAAAAAGGCACAAGGTTTCATAACAGAGCAACCAGGGCCTCTCTGCGACAAAACGGCCCCTGCCCCAATCTCCGAAGCATCCACCTCAACCTGAAAGGGAAGTGAGACGTCAGGCTGGCACAAAACAGGCGCCGAAGTAAACCGGCGTTTCAACTCCTGGAAAGCCTCCACGGCAGCAGGAGCCCAGTTAGCTACATCGGAGCCCTTCTTGGTCATATCCGTCAAAGGTTTCACAATGCTAGAAAAATTAGCGATAAAACGACGGTAGAAGTTAGCGAAGCCCAAGAACTTCTGAAGACTCTTAACTGACGAGGGCTGAGTCCAATCAAGAATAGCTCGGACCTTGACTGGGTCCATCTCCACAGCAGAAGGGGAAAAAATGAACCCCAAAAAGGGAACCTTCTGTACACCAAAGAGACACTTTGAGCCCTTGACAAACAAAGAATTTTCACGCAAAATTTTAAAGACCAACCTGACCTGCTCCACATGCGAATCCCAATTATCAGAAAAAAACAAAATATCATCCAGATAAACAATCAAAAATTTATCCAGATACTTCCGGAAAATGTCATGCATAAAGGACTGAAAAACTGAAGGCGCATTGGAGAGCCCAAAAGGCATCACCAAGTACTCAAAATGACCTTCGGGCGTATTGAATGCGGTTTTCCATTCATCACCTTGCTTAATGCGCACAAGGTTGTACGCACCACGAAGGTCTATCTTGGTGAACCACTTGGCACCCTTAATCCGGGCAAACAAGTCAGACAACAGCGGTAAAGGATACTGAAATTTGACAGTGATCTTATTTAAAAGCCGATAATCAATACAAGGTCTCAAAGATCCGTCCTTTTTTGCCACAAAAAAGAATCCCGCACCAAGAGGGGAAGAAGACGGACGAATATGTCCTTTTTCCAGAGACTCCTTGATATATGAACGCATAGCGGTATGTTCAGGTACCGACAGATTAAACAGTCTTCCCTTAGGAAATTTACTGCCTGGGATCAAATCTATAGCACAGTCACAGTCCCTATGAGGAGGCAGTGCACTGGACTCAGACTCACTGAAGACATCCTGATAATCAGACAAATACTCCGGAACTTCCGAAGGCGTAGAAGAAGCAATAGACACAGGCAGGGAATCCCCATGAATACCACGACAGCCCCAACTTGAGACTGACATAGCCTTCCAGTCCAGGACTGGATTATGGGTCTGTAACCATGGCAGCCCTAAAACGACCAAATCATGCATTTTATGTAAAACCAGGAAACGTATCACCTCGCGGTGTTCAGGAGTCATGCACATGGTAACCTGAGTCCAATACTGCGGTTTATTTGCTGCCAATGGTGTAGCATCAATACCCCTAAGAGGAATAGGATTTTCTAATGGTTCAAGAGTAAATCCACAGCGCTTAGCAAATGAGAGATCCATGAGACTCAGGGCAGCACCTGAATCTACAAACGCCATGACAGGATAAGATGACAGTGAGCAAATCAAAGTTACAGACAGAATAAATTTAGGTTGCAAATTACCAACGGTGACAGGACTAACAACCTTAGCTATACGTTTAGAGCATGCTGAGATAACATGTGTAGAATCACCACAGTAGTAGCACAAGCCATTCCGGCGTCTATGAATTTTCCACTCATTTCTAGTCAGGATTCTATCACATTGCATTAAATCAGGTGTCTGTTCAGACAACACCATGAGGGAATTTGCGGTTTTTCTATCACATTGCACCGAATTAGGTGTCTGTTCAGACAACACCATGAGGGAATTTGCGGTTTTGCGCTCCCGCAACCGCCGGTCAATTTGAATAGCCAGTGCCATAGTATCATTCAGACCTGTGGGAATGGGAAAACCCACCATAACATTCTTAATGGCTTCAGAAAGGCCATTTCTAAAATTAGCGGCCAGTGCACACTCGTTCCAATGTGTCAGCACGGACCATTTCCGAAATTTTTGGCAATACACTTCAGCCTCGTCCTGCCCCTGAGACATAGACAGCAAGGCCTTTTCTGCCTGAATCTCAAGATTGGGTTCCTCATAAAGTAAACCGAGCGCCAGAAAAAACGCATCCAGATCAGCCAATGCCGGATCTCCTGGCGCCAGCGAAAAAGCCCAATCCTGAGGGTCGCCCCGTAAGAACGAAATAACAATTTTTACTTGCTGAGCAGAATCTCCTGATGAACAGGGTCTCAGGGACAAACAATTTACAATTATTCACGAAATTCCTAAACTTAAACCTGTCTCCGGAAAACAGTTCAGGAATCGGTATTTTAGGTTCTGACCTAGGATTTCTGATAACATAGTCTTGTATGCCCTGCACACGAGTAGCCAGCTGGTCCACACTTGTAATCAAGGTCTGGACATTCATGTCTGCAGCAAGCATAGCCACTCTGAGGTAAAGGGGAAGAAGAAAAAAAAAAAAAAAAAACTCAGAATCTTCTTTCTTATAATCCCTCTTCTGCAATGCATTAAACATTTAATACTGGCCTGGCAAACTGTTATGACCCCAATGGCGAGGGTCTCAGAGGAACGTGGAAGTCTGCAGAATACAAAAATCCAGCTCATAGGGCAGTGGTAACTGGGTTGACCATATATCTACTCCTAACGCCAACACTAGAAGTAGCCGGGGATCATTCCTACGTTGATTCTAGATGACACGCGCCAGCCGGAGAATCTAGCTACCCCTAGTAGAGGAAAACAAAGACCTTTCTTGCCTCCAGAGAAGGGGACCCCAAAGCTGGATAGAAGCCCCCCACAAATAATGACGGTGAGGTAAGAGGAAATGACAAACACAGAAATGAACCAGGTTTAGCACAGAGAGGCCCGCTTACTGATAGCAGAATAAAGAAAGGTAACTTATATGGTCAACAAAAACCCTATCAAAATCCACACTGGAAATTCAAGAACCCCCGAACCGTCTAACGGTCCGGGGGGAGAACACCAGCCCCCTAGAGCTTCCAGCAAAGGTCAGGATATAGATTTGCAACAAGCTGGACAAAAATACAAAACCAAAACAAATAGCAAAAAGCAAAAGGCAGACTAAGCTGATATAACTGGAACCAGGATCAGTAGACAAGAGCACAGCAGACTAGCTCTGATAACTACGTTGCCAGGCATTGAACTGAAGGTCCAGGGAGCTTATATAGCAACACCCCTAACTAACGACCCAGGTGCGGATAAAAGGAATGACAGAAAAACCAGAGTCAAAAAACTAGTAACCACTAGAGGGAGCAAAAAGCACATTCACAACACTCAACGTTTTGCTAACCGTCGTCGGTGTGTTGGTTCCCGCCTTCGGGTTGGGGATCTGGTCTGGTTGTCTTCCCGTCATGTTCCTATGAAGGTTTCTTCCCCTAAGTTTAAGCCTCGGTTTATTGGTCCTTATAGGATTTCTGAGATTATTAATCCGGTGTCTTTTCGATTGGCCCTTCCGGCCTCTTTTGCTATCCATAATGTCTTCCATAGATCTTTATTGCGGAAATATGTGGTGCCCGTTGTTCCCTCTGTTGATCCTCCTGCCCCTGTGTTGGTTGATGGGGAGTTGGAGTATGTGGTTGAGAAGATTTTGGATTCTCGCTTTTCGAGGCGGAGGCTTCAGTACCTTGTCAAATGGAAGGGTTATGGCCAGGAGGATAATTCTTGGGTTTTTGCCTCTGATGTCCATGCTGCTGATTCGGTCCGTGCCTTTCATCTGGCTCGTCCTGATCGGCCTGGGGGCTCTGGTGAGGGTTCGGTGACTCCTCCTCAAGGGGGGGGTACTGTTGTGAATTCTGCTCTTGGGTTCCCTCCGGTGGTTGGTGGTAATGCAGTTGTCCCTGGGTTGCAATCCTGGGCAGGTGTCCCTGCTGATTGCAGTTCTGACTGGGGTATTTAGGTTTGCAGGATTCATTAGTCCTTGCCAGTTGTCCATTGTTCTTGGAGGTTTTGCATCTCTGTCTGGTTCCTCCTGCCCTGCTGCCAAATCAGCAAAGATAAGTGTCTGGTTTTTGTTTCTGCAGCACACATGCTGTGTGCTTTACAATTCAGTGCTATTCATTGTTTTTTTCTTGTACAGCTTAGACTGTGTTTGGATTTTTTTCAGTCAAATTGGATTCTCAGGAGATGCAGATATACATTCCATGTCTTTAGTTAGATTGTGGAATTTTGTATTATCTGCTGTGGATATTTTTAGGGTTTTAATACTGACCGCTTAGTATTCTGTCCTATCCTTTTCTATTTAGCTAGAGTGGCCTCTTTTGCTAAATCCTGTTTCCTGCCTGCGTGTGTCTTTCCTCTAATACTCACAGTCAATATTTGTGGGGGGCTGCCTATCCTTTGGGGTTCTGCTCTGAGGCAAGATAGAATTCCCATTTCCATCTATAGGGGTATTTAGTCCTCTGGCTGTGTCGAGGTGTCTAGGATGTGTTAGGTACACCCCACGGCTACTTCTAGTTGCGGTGTCAGTTTAGGGTTTGCGGTCAGTACAGGTTCCACCTACTCCAGAGATCGTCTCATGCGGCTCCAAGGTCACCGGATCATAACAGTGTCCTAACCCGAAAACATCAATCATGGTTACCGAAAGGAAACAGCCGAACCATCAGACTTCACTCTGTAGATACAAGTATTTCTTTCATTTCCTAACACTGAGCCGAGACTAGGAATAAGGAATTGAAACACAAAGTATATTAAAGATTTACATAAATTGTCACTATGCAGTGACTAAGCTTTCTGTATGGAAACCCCTATTTGAAAACACTCGGAGTTTCCCTTTTCTTTCATTTACTTTGTTTTTGTACAGGACAAAAGAGTGGAACATTTTCAAGATTTAGTAATGTAGTGCCCTCTAGAAGTTGTTTAGGTTTTTTTTTTCCTAAAGGGAACTTATCATGTTAAAAAACACTATTAATCTGCAGATATGGGGTTAATCTGCAGATTAATAGAGTTATGAATCTGCCCAGCGCCCGCACTGAGAGCCCCATTGCTGGGAGGAAATTAACTTTATTCCTCCTGGCAGCATTGGGCTTCCAGCCATAGGGGTGTTGCCAGCGCAGGTAAATTCACCATTCTGCATATAGAGATCGGTGACTGTAAGGGTTTGTGCTCACACTGTGGATTTTGCTGCGGATCCGCAGCGTTTCCGCAGCTGCGGATCCGCAGCGGTTTCCCATGCATTTACAGTACCATGTAAAGCTATGGGAAATGAAATCCGCAGTGCACATGCTGCGGAAAAAAACGCGCGGAAACGCAGCGGTTTATTTTCCGCAGCATGTCAATTGTTTGTGCGGATTCTGCTGCGGGTTTACACCTGCTCCTCAATAGGAATCTGCAGGTGAAAACCCGCAGAGGAAACCGCAATAGAAAACGCAATAAATCCGCAGTAAAAACCGCAGCGGTTTTGCACTGCGGATTTATCTAATCTGCTGCGGAAAATTCCGCAATGGAATCCGCAGCATGTGCACAAGGCCTAAATGCGCAGCTACAGCCATCGCTTCTATACAGAGACCGGAGACCGAGCTCGCGCCGGCGTCACCCCTATGGCTGGAAGCCCAATGCTGGGGGCAATAAAGTTACATTTCTCCTGGCAGCGGTGCTCTAAGTGCGGGCACCGGGCAGGTTCAGAACTCTCTTAACCTGCAGGTTAACCCCATATCTGCAGGTTAATAGAGATTTTTTTATGTGACAGGTTCCCTTTAAGAAACAGCGCAACCCTTTCTATAGGAAGTGCCTGGTATTCTTTATCAGTGGATAGGAGTCAGCTGCAAGACCATTGTCTGTTACTTCATATAGATGGTATAACTTTTGGATATGTCATTAGTATCACATCGGTGGGTGTATGACACTCTGCATATTCAGATGAACGGGAGTGGATCTTCAGTACCCTCTGCTGCCAGTATACAGTTGAGAGCTCCCGTATTTTATACAGTAAAAAGTAATAAAAGGGTCCTCTGGGGGTTGCTGCTGTTCCATTCTATCCCCTTTGTTGATCTGCCTGCGTGATAATGTAGATAATGGTAGACCTGACCATACAGTAAAGGCCCCGTCACACATAGCGATTTACCAACGATCACAATCAGAGATACGACCTGGCCGTGATCGTTGGTAAGTCGCTGTGTGGTCGCTGGGGAGCTGTCACACAGACAGCTCTCTCCAGCGACCAACGATCAGGGGAACGACTTCGGCATCGTTGAAACTGTCTTCAACGATGCCGAAGTCCCCCTGCAGCACCCGGGTAACCAGGGTAAACATCGGGTTACTAAGCGCAGGGCCGCGCTTAGTAACCCGATGTTTACCCTGGTTACCAAAAAAAACAAACAGTACATACTCACCATCTGATGTCCGTCAGGTCCCTTGCCGTCTGCTTCCTGCTCTGACTGAGTGCCGCCGTACAGTGAGAGCAGAGCACAGCAGTGACGTCACCGCTCTGCTCTCACTGTACGGCGGCAATGTACGGCGATGTTTACCCTGGTTACCAGTGAAGACATCGCTGGATCGGTGTCACACGGTGTCACACGGTGTCAGCGGGACCTCAACGACCAAAAAAAGGTCCAGGCCATTCTGACACGACCAGCGATCTCGCAGCAGGGGCCTGATCGCTGGCACGTGTCACACATAGCGAGATCGCTACTGAGGTCGCTGTTGCGTCACAAAACTTGTGACTCAGCAGCGATCTCGCTAGCGATCTCACTATGTGTGACACGGGGCCTTAAAGAAACACTGACCAATATATATATATATATATATATATATATATATATATATATATATATATATATATATATATATATAACCACATTTGTAATACATATATATAAAAAAATGTGAGTGTTATTTACTTGGTTATCTTCATCATTTGCAACTTTATTTTTAGGTGACTTTTCTTTTTCATCTTATGGTTTTTGTTGCTGTCTTCAAAATGGAGCATGTGGGTTGATGAATTTTGCATTTTTACTTTTCTGTGACCTATTAGAGCAAGAAGTCATATGATCCTTTAAAATGTCGCACATTACTCTTCAGTAGAGTTGAGCGACTTTTACTTTTTTCGGATCTAGTCGGGTTTCGCGAAACCCGACTTTGTCAAATGTTGGGTCGGGTGAAATCGGCCGATTATTGCAAAAAGTCGGGGGCCGACTGAAACAAGAAACCCAATGCAAGTCAATGGGGAATCAAAGTCGGCAGTGAGTGGAGGACAGGAAAACACCTACAGTGCCCATTTTAATGCCAAAAACATCAATTCTTATTACTGAAGCTTGTCAATCTTAATTTACTTTATAATAATAGTTAGGCATTGAAAACTGGGGGTCATTTGGCTAAAGTTGTGGGGGGGTAGGGCTGGCTCAAGATTTTCGTGGGCCCAGGAAACGCGGAATACATCACGGCGGTGGAGCAGGGAGAGGTAAGTATTTCAACTTTGCAAGTGCTGTGATCCTGAGCAAGCAGGGGGGCCCACTCGTTGGCATTGGCACTGGCACAGGGCCCCTCATAGTACGGCGGTGTGTTTGACGGCGGGTGGCGCCTCCCACCGGCAGAGACACTTTTGCGTACTATGAGGGGCCCTGTGCCAGTGACGTCGCCAACGAGTATGCCCCCCCTACCTGATGAAGGAACCTGCACTTTCATCTGCACCTTCCTCTTTGTCCCCGTGTAAGGTGGTAGAGTATGCGGGAAGGGGAACCTGACTTTCAGCAGGGTCAGATTCTGGCTGTGTAGAGTGCAAGGGGAATGTAGTGGTCTGGGTCAATGTACCAGCAGACTCATCTAGCAGTGGCTGGGCAATAGGCAGGATGAGGAGGAAATACAGATATAGACCCAAATAATAAAGTAGGCTAAATGCAGTTCAAATGTGGTAACAGGACTAAACAGGCGGCATTGCTTTGTTCAGTGGAGGACAACTGTAATGAGAGGCTGACACAGTGAGTAGGCCCAAATAATAAAGTAGCCTAAATGCAGATCAAAATTGGTAACAGGACTAAACAGGCGGCATTACTTTGTTCAGTGGAGGACAACTGTAATGCGTGGCAGACACAGTTAGTAGGCCCAAATACTAAAGTAGCCTAAATGCAGATCAAAATTGGTAACAGGACTAAACAGGCGGCATTGCTTTGTTCAGTGGAGGACAACTGTAATGAGTGGCAGACACAGTTAGTAGTCCCAAATACTAAAGTAGCCTAAATGCAGTACAAAATTGGTAACAGGACTAAACAGGCGGCATTGCTTTGTTCAGTGGAGGACAACTGTAATGAGTGGCAGACACAGTTAGTAGGCCCAAATAATAAAGTAGCCTAAATGCAGTTCAAAATTGGTAACAGGACTAAACAGGCGGCATTGCTTTGTTCAGTGGAGGACAACTGTAATGAGTGGCAGACACAGTTAGTAGGCCCAAATAATAAAGTGGGCTAACTGTCTGCGAAAAAATTGTTCATAAATAAACAGGTGGCATAGCTAGGTACAGGGGTGGGCTCCTCTGCTGAGTAGCAGACAGTGGTAGTTGGCGCAAAGTATTAACTGGTCTAAATGGAGGCCAGGACCCCTGTATATTTTAACTATCATTTATCATTTCAACAAATTTGTATTGGCAGTGCCATTGAAGGATTTAACAGCACAGACTACACAGTGGTGGAGCAGGGAGAGGTAAGTATTGCAAGTGATAGAGCACTGTTCGCGCTGGGGGAACACTCTCTCATGGGCGGCGGTACTGCCACAGGGCCCCTCATATTACGACGGTGTGTCTGACGTTGGTTGTGCACCACCACCGTCAGAGACACTTCATTGTACTATGAGGGACCCTGTGCCAGTGCCGTCGCCCAAGAGTGGGCCCACCCACCTGTTCAGGCAAACGGCACTCGCACGGGTGCTTGCGCCAGGTGGTGACCACGGCCCTGTGGGGGGAGTCAGCCCATTTAGGGAGGTATAAAAATGGCCTATGGTGGACATTCAGCAGCTGCAAATGGAGGAATTGGAGAAGTCAGTAAGAGGAGGCCAAAAGCAAGACATTTTTCAGGCAAGCTACGTGTCAGCAGGGGAAGGTGGGGCAAAATAATGTGAAATCCATGATTGGTTCATTTTAATGAAGGTTAGATCATCAACATTTCGGGTAGCCAGACATGTCCTTTTTTCGGTCAGTATTGAACCAGCAGCACTGAAGACTCTTTCTGACAGCACACTAGCAGCAGGGCAAGCGAGCTCCTGTAATGCATATTCTGCCAATTCAGGCCAGGTGTCTATTTTAGATGCCCAGTAATCAAAGGGGAATGACCTGTGAGGAAGAACATCGATGAGGGAGGAAAAGTAGTTCGTAACCATACTGGACAAATGCTGTCTCCTGTCACTTTGAATCGATGCAGCAGTACCTGTCGTGTCAGCGGTCATTGCGAAATCACTCCACAACCTGGTCATAAAACCCCTCTGTCCAACGCCACTTCTGATTTGTGCACCTCTAACACCTCTGCCCTGTTGCCCCCTACGGCAAGTGTGAGGACCATCACCACCTCTGTGTGCTGGGAATGCCTGAACTAAACGGTCTACAAGAGTTGCTTGTTTGGTAGCCAATATTTTCTCAAGGTTCTCATTTGGCATGATATTTTGTAATTTTCCTTTATATCGTGGATCCAGGAGGCAGGCCAACCAGTAATCGTCATCGGTCATCATTTTGATAATGCGGGGGTCTGTTTTTAGGATACGCAAGGCATACTCAGCCATGTGGGCCAATGTTCCAGGTGTCAATTCACTGCTTGTGCTGGGTTGAGGAGCAATTTTTTGCAAATCAACATCACTTGTGTCCCGCAAAAACCCTGTACCTGACCTTGCAACGCCACCAGTTTATATTGCCCCCTGAGAAGCATCCTCCTCCCATATTCATCCCCATCATCCTCCTCCTCTTCGTCCGCCATCTCGTCCAGGAGAGTTCCCTGAGCAGACAATGGCTGACTGTCATCAAGGCTTCCCTCCTCCTCGGCTGCAAACGCCTGCTCCTTAATGTGCGTCAAACTTTGCATCAGCAGACGCATTAGTGGGATGCTCATGCTTATGATGGCGTCATCTGCACTTACCAGCCGTGTGCATTCCTCAAAACACTGAAGGACTTGACAGAGGTCTTGTAGCTTCGACCACTGCACACCAGACAACTCCATGTCTGCCATCCAAGTGCCTGCCCGTGTATGTGTATCCTCCCACAAATTAACTACAGCACACCTCTGCTCGCACAGCCTCTGAACCATGTGCAGTGTGGAGTACCACCGTGTTGCAACGTCGATTATTAGGCGGTGCTGGGGAAGATTCAGCGATCGCTGATTGTTCAGCATACGGCTGGAGTGTACGGGCGACCGGCGGATGTGCAAGCAAAGTCTTCGCACCTTCAGGAGCAGGGCTGGTAACTCCGGATATTTTTTGAGGAAGCACTGCACCACCAGGTTCAAGGTGTGAGCCAGGCAAGGTATGTGTTTCAGTTCTGAAAGGGCTATGGCAGCCATAAAATTCCTTCCGTTATCACTGACTACCTTGCCTGTCTCAAGATGTACACTGCCCAGCCATGACTGAGTTTGTTGCTGCAAGTACTCGGCCAGTACTTCCGCGGTGTGTCTGCTGTCGCCCAAACACTTCATTTGTAACACAGCCTGCTGACGCTTACCACTAGCTTTTCGATAATTGGACACCTCGTGTGCAACACTGGCAGCTGTGGATGGAGTGGTCGTGCGACTGCGCTCTGTGGACGAGCTTTCGCTTCTGGAGGAGGAGGAGGGGTGGCGAACGCCTACAGCCAACTGTTTCCTAGACCGTGGGCTAGGCAGAACTGTCCCACTATGGCTGTCCCCTGTGGACCCTGCATCCACCACATTAACCCAGTGTGCCGTGATGGACACGTAACATCCCTGGCCATGCCTACTGGTCCATGCATCTGTTGTGAGGTGCACCTTTCCACTGACTGATTGCCTCAGTGTATGGACAATGCGGTCTTTGACTTCCTGGTGGAGGGCTGGGATGGCTTTTCTCGCAAAGAAGTGCCGACTGGGTAGGTCACAGCGTGGTACTGCGTAGGCCATCAGGTCTTTGAAAGCTTCGCTTTCAACCAACCGGTAGGGCATCATCTCTAACGAGATTAGTATAGCAATGTGGGCGTTCAAACCCTGTGTATGCGGATTAGAGGATGAGTAGTTTCTTTTCCTAACGAGAGTCTCTTGTAGGGTGAGCTGGACTGGAGAGCTGCATATGGTGGCACAAGCGGTGGTGATGGTGGACATGGCGGATTGAGAGAGGGTTGGTGATGGTATTCGTGATGTTGGCCTACATACAGTGTTTCCTACCAATAACCTTGTGATTCCCTGACTGCTTTGTCCTTGCGACGATACCTCCACATTTGCTGCTGGTGGTGTCCTAACCGGTGGGCTTACAGTGAGGAAAGCAATGTAGCGTTGCTGACTACCTTCATTCTGAGCAGGTGCACCAACAGTACGGGACGTTTGGTAGTTAGTCCAGGCTTGCAAGTGCATGCTGGTTAAATGTCTAAGCATGCACGTTGTATTTAAAGTTTGAAGATTCTTCCCTCTGCTAAAGGTCTTTGAGCATTTCTTACAGATAACTTTTGACTGATCATTCGGATCTTGGTTAAAAAATTGCCACACTGCACTCTTCCTACTATGGAATACCTTTTCAGGCATTGCACACTGTGCTACTTTCACCGGATGGCCACGCTGCCCTAAAACTGTTTTGGTTTTTGACAAATGTTTTTGGCCTGATACGGGCCTGCCAGATGACAGCTGTTGCAATGTAGATGGCTGCTGCGGATCATCCTCCTCCGCTTCTGAGCTATTGGCAGCGGCACCCTCTTCCCCCAATGGCTGCCAATCTGGGTCAACAACTGGGTCATCTATCACCTCCTCTTCAATGTCATGTGCACCTTCCTCTGTGTCACCGTGTAAGGTGCTATAGCGTTCGGGACGGGGCACCATAGTCTCATCAGGGTCAGATTCTGGCTCAGTACACTGCGAGGGCAATGTAGTGATCTGAGTCAATGGAACAGCAAAATAATCTAGCTGTGGCTGTGCATCAGTGCACTCCATGTCTGATTCATCTTGTAATGGGCAGTTAACAATTTCCCTTTCTAACCCAGGCACGGTATGTGTAAAGAGCTCCATGGAGTAACCTGTAGTGTCTCCTGACGCATCCTTCACTTTTGGTTTGGGTGAAGGACACAAGGAAACGTCTTGTTCCTGACCGGGAGCATCCACTGACGACTCGCTGCTTTTATATTTGGAACTTTCTGAAGAGGAGGTGAAAGAGCTAGAGGCTGAGTCAGCAAGGAAAGCCAAAACTTTTTCCTGCTGCTCCGGCTTTAAAAGCTGTTTTCCTACTCCCAGATAAGGGAGCCTTCGAGGCCTTGTGTAGCCAGACGATGACGCTGGCTCAACACCTCCAGCCTTAGGTGCTATTGTGCTTTTGCCACTACCACCAGATGCACCACCACCACCATCAGTACCAGCTGGCAACCACCGCCCACGGGCTCTGCCACCAGGCTTCCTCATTTTTTGGAAAATCTAACCAAAATAACAACCATTATATGGTACTGTAAAACAAGGTTGAATGTGTATATAAACTTGTTGAGAATTTAAATCTCCCTTTTTTTTTTGGAGACTGAACCAAAACTCAGGCCCAGTGTATAAAACAACACAATGTAAGTGGCAGAAAGTGGCTGGCTGATATACGACAAACTAACAGGACAGAAGTTTATCCACTTTGTGAGAATTTGAATCTCACTTTTTTTGGGGGGGGGAGACTGAACCAAAACTCAGGCCCAGTGTATAAAACAACACAATGTAAGTGGCTGGCTGATATACGACAAACTAACAGGACAGAAGTTTATCCACTTTGTGAGAATTTGAATCTCACTTTTTTTTGGGGGGGAGACTGAACCAAAACTCAGGCCCAGTGTATAAATGTCATGTCCCACGACTTGGGAAATCATTCACTGTTTGCATTGCTTGTGTTTTATCCTTCTTTCTAGGCAGAAGTTTGCTCTTCCCTGTATTTTGTCCCAACTCTCTCACTGTAGTCCTGTGATGTATGTTTGTTCACGCCCTTATTCTCCATTTTGTCATCATTCCCATATCTGTATGCATCCTATTACATGTCCTCTGTTGAATATTCCTTTTTACCTGCTGCTTTCATCATAATACAAGAATTTCGGTTAAAGCAATCCTCTTTTCCTGGAGTCTTCTTACATGAGATCGTGGCTGAGTTAAGCTATCTGATAAATCGGTATGAACGTGAGTACAGGTCAATACGGAAGCGCCCAAAAGAATAGGTCTATCCAGGCACCACTGCGTTCTACATATCCATGAGTCAGAATAGTAAAAAGGAATAACCTGCCTTCAGAGACAGTAACTCAAGGTCTGTGCTGAACCTCAGTGAAAAAGGACATTTCCCAGATACACAGTAACCCAGTTCCCAGCCAGACCCCAGCGTGCATAGAAGCACACACTGCAGATAAACAGTGAGAAGTATAACCCTCATCATCCACTCTTCCTGCCTGCAAACAAATCATGTCTGAAGCGAGGTATACAATGTCCCTACCAGACTTACAGACACAGGAAAGAGACCTAGATCCCCATCCACCAGCTAGTGAAAGAGGAAAACGTACAGTTAAACCTACATGGAAAGTCATGGAGAATTTAGAGACTGAAAAATGTGTTGTATATAGTGATGTGTCTTCACTGTGGGAGAAAGTGCTGAGTCACATAGACACTGTATCAAGGCCTGCTTCTCATGAGTTACCACTTGAGGGAGCCCTAGAACAATTATGCACAGCATACCAAATGTATATGGAGAAGACTGACCAATACATTACTCTCCTGAAAAAACTGAATCTGCCAGAGACTTTAAACGAATTGCAAAGTTTCCAGCAACTTAATTCTGAAAGGGACTGCACCGTACGTGACATTAAAACCAAGATAGAGGCTAAAATTGCACGGACACCAGATGCATCATCTCGCTCATCCAAATCGTCTAAGCACTCAAAACGCTCATCTAGGTCAGGTTCATCAAAATATTCCACTCTCAGCCAGCAGCTTATAAGGGCACGTGCTAAGGCAGAAACGTCTAAGATACAAGCAGCCTTTGCGCAAAGGAGAGCAGATATGGACGCAGCCACAGCACAAAAGAGAGCAGAAATGGATGCAGCACAAAAGAGAGCAGAAATGGATGCAGCACAAAGGAGAGCAGACATGGATGCGGATGCAGCACGCAAGGAAGCTCTGGAGAAGGAATGTGAGCACGCAACAGCCATGGCGGAGTTAAGGATCCTGGAGCGAGCTATCAGTGGGAGTCAAAGAGACAGCATCAGTTTGTGTGAAGTGGAGGCAGAGGACCCTATTGAACGCACAAGAGACTACGTGCTAAACCAAAATGGCGAACCGCAGATCATCACTAACACTCCTGATGGCGTTCATGCTTCTCCAGGGCACCAGGATGCCGATCCACTTACAGAACCCTACACTCAAGGTCAGTACAATGCTCCCAAACTTGAACTTCCTTCGTATTCCAGTATGCGCCAAGACCCTGCATCTCATCAAACTCCACAGGCTATTATCTACACGCAACCCAATATACCGGCAGGTCATTATACTCTCGACAACCGCACAGTACCAGCTCCGCATGTAGCAGAGACTATACCCACCAAACCGGTTGCTGGACTAAATGCATATGCCACTCCATACTTACCCACGTTTCAAGTCCAAGACGTCTCCACTCCTATGTACAACACCGCTCAGCCCACATTCGTGCATCCTAAGTCAGAAAGAACAGACATGTCCGACTTCGCAAGGTACATGATTCGCCGCGAACTTACTAAAACCGGTCTCACAAGGTTTGACGACCAACCTGAAAATTACAGAGGTTGGAAAAATGCCTTTAGAACCGTAACTAGTGACCTCGGCATCACTGCTGCCGAAGAGCTGGACCTGCTAATCAGATGGCTAGGACCACAATCCACCGAGCGTGTCAAGAGACTCAGGTCTGTACATATCAGTAATCCAACGGCTGGTCTCATGGCTGCATGGGAAAGACTAGAGAAAAACTTTGGCAGTCCAGAAGCCATAGAGGACGCACTGTTCAAGCGATTACAGAGTTTTCCAAAGATATCAAGCAAGGACAATTCAAAGTTCCTAGAGCTCAGTGACTTGCTGTTAGAGCTCCAGCTGGCCAAGGCAGACACCCACCTACCTGGCCTCAGCTACCTGGACACTGCTCGTGGAGTAAATCCCATTATCTCCAAGCTACCGTACAACGTGCAAGAAAGGTGGACTACACTAGGGTCAAAATACAAGAAAGACCATCAAGTGTCATTTCCTCCATTCTCCTACTTCTGTGAGTTTATAAAAGACGTGGCAGAGCGCAAGAACGACCCAAGCTTTTCTTACCAAGAATCCAGTGGCCCAGCTTCACCTCCTTCTAAATACGTCAGCGCACGCTCGAACGACAGAAACCGCAGAGGTCCAGTGTCAGTGAAGAAGACGGATATTCTTCCCTTACCAACACCAGCCCCAGACAAGAGTAACAAAGGTGAAAAGATAGAGAACCCAAATCGTGAATGTCCCATCCACAAGAAGCCACATCCCTTAAAAAAGTGCATCGGCTTCAGGAAGAAACCGCTCCAGGAACGCAAGGAGCTTCTAAAGAGGTTCGGGGTATGCTACAGATGTTGTGCTTCTACTGAACACCTTGCTAAAGACTGTAAAACTACAATTAAGTGCATGGAGTGTGACAGTGAGGACCACGTACAAGCACTCCACCCATTCCGTCCTGACTCTACACTTACTCCTTCCCCCACCACGAGCCATGGCGGGGAGGACGCAGCTCAAACTGCAAGCCATACCACAATATCTTCTTCATGCACAGAAGTCTGCGGAGAAGACCTCTGGGACAAGTCCTGTGCGAAGATTTGCCTGGTGAACGTATATCCCAATGGTCACCCAGAGAAAGCCGTGAAGGTGTACGTCCTTCTGGATGATCAGAGCAACCGATCACTTGCAAGGTCAGAACTCTTTGATATGTTTAACTTAAAGGGAAATGCCTACCCTTACACCTTAGGTACCTGCAGTGGTGTTACAGAGGTTTATGGGAGAAGGGCCAGTGGTCTTACAGTGACATCTCTCGAGAACACCGTCGAGATACCGTTACCTACACTGGTCGAGTGCAACCAGATTCCATCCAATCGAGAAGAGATCCCAACGCCAGAGGCTGCTCTTCATCACCAACATCTCAAGGGGATAGCAAACAAGATACCAGCCCTCAACAACAGTGCAGATATCCTGATTCTGCTTGGCAGAGACATTCTCCGGCTGCACAAGGTGCGTCAGCAAATTAATGGACCACACGATGCACCATTTGCCCAACGCTTAGATCTAGGCTGGGTAATCATAGGCAATGTTTGCATACACAAGATAAAGAGACCCAACAACATCTCCTCTTACAAGACACACATCTTGTCAAATGGTCGCAGCACCCATTTCCAACCATGCCCACATCACTACTGGGTGAAAGAGAAAGTGAGCAACACCAAGTGGCAGGAATCCTTCAACAACATGAACACACTCCAGTCCTGGGAAGAAAACCTCGGGTCATCAGTGTTCGATTCCACAAGTAATGACAACAAGTTGGCACCCACAAGGGAAGATAAAGAATTTATAAAGGTTATGGATAAAGAATTTGTTCAAGACGACTCCAACAGTTGGGTAGCTCCTTTACCCTTTCGTTTCCCAAGAGTGAGGTTGCCGAACAACCTGCAGCAAGCAACTGCAAGGTTCTCATCCTTAAAGCGTACCCTAAAGAGGAAACCAGAGATGGAGAAGCATTTCATTGACTTTATGCAGAACATCTTTGACAGAAATCATGCTGAACCTGCGCCACCACTGAGGGAGGGAGAAGAATGTTGGTATCTTCCATCCTTTGGTGTCTATCACCCTCGCAAGCCTAATCAGATCAGAGTGGTGTTTGACTCCAGTGCTCAGTTTGAAGGCCTCTCTCTCAATAACCTGCTCCTAACTGGGCCCAACCTGAACAACAGCCTCCTTGGAGTATTGATCCGCTTCAGACAAGAACCTGTTGCCATAATGGCCGACATTCAGCAGATGTTTCATTGCTTCATTGTGAAAGAAGACAACAGAAACTATCTTAGGTTCCTATGGCACAAGGACAACAACGTCAACAATCAGGTCATAGACTACCGGATGAAGGTCCATGTCTTCGGCAACAGTCCCTCACCTGCTGTGGCGATCTATGGACTGAGACGGACAGCCCAGGAAGGTGAGAGAGAGTACGGTTCCGATGCTCGGCAATTTGTAGAGAAGAACTTCTACGTGGACGATGGGCTCAAGTCCTTGCCCACAAGCGAAGATGCAATTGACCTACTCTCCAGGACACAGGAAATGCTATCCACATCAAACCTCAGACTCCACAAGATTATCTCTAACAGTCAAGAGGTAATGAACGCGTTTCCATCTGAGGACCGTGCCTCAAACCTAAAGGACCTCAACTTGGGTTCCGATGTTCCTCCAACACAGCGCAGCCTTGGTCTACTATGGGATATCAAACGGGACACCTTCACTTTCCAAGTGTCACCCTATGACAAACCCTTTACCAAACGAGGAGTCCTATCTGTCATAAATAGCATCTATGATCCTCTCGGGTTTGTAGCACCCATCACTATTCAAGGCAAGATACTGTTAAGACAGCTTACGGCCGAGAACACGGATTGGGACACCCCGCTCCCAACTCAGAAACAGCAAAGGTGGGAGGCGTGGAAGAAGTCTCTGAAGTTCTTAGAGCAACTCCAAGTCCCACGTTGTTATTCTCCAAGATCACCTTCGACTGCAATCAGAAGAGAAGTCCATATTTTCTCTGACGCATCTACAGAAGCCATAGCCGCAGTAGCTTATCTGATGACCTTAGGAGCTAACAAGGCACATTGTGGTTTCATCCTGGGTAAAGCCAAATTAACTCCAAAGCCTGCACACTCTGTACCCAGACTCGAGCTTTGCGCTGCGGTATTGGCAGTAGAAATTGCTGAAGTTGTACAAGACGAAATGGACATTACAATTGATTCCTTTACCTTCTACACCGACAGCAGGGTGGTACTCGGGTACATTCACAACCAAACAAAGCAGTTCTATACATATGTGAGCAACAGAGTAGAGCGCATCAGAAGTTTTTCTACCCCTGAGCAGTGGCATCACATCTCCACCGATTTAAACCCAGCCGACCGAGGTACAAGACTCGCAGCTGCTTCTAAGCTTGATGACAACATGTGGTTAACGCCTCCCAGTCTCCTGTACGAAGATTTCTGTGCGAACAACACCAAAAATGCTTATGAGCTGGTGGAACCAGAATCTGACAAGGAGATAAGACAAACTATCTCTGCTCACTATACTTCAATGACATCTAGGCAAGGTTTGAAGTCTCATCGTTTTGAACGCTTTTCAAGCTGGTCCTCCGTTGTACGAACTGTAGCTCGTCTCATTCACATTGCTCGCTGTTTTACAAAGGACAAGCCCTCAGGGTGCCATGGTTGGCACGTGTGTAAGAGTCGTCTTACTGCCGACGACATAGACCATGCCGAACAAGTTATCATCAGGTGTGTGCAACAAGAAGAATATTCACATGAGATTGGCAGTATTACCAAGGGAGTCAGCGTGTCCAAAAACAGCACTCTACTCGACTTGAATCCAGTAGTCGATCATCTCAAGTTTCTAAGAGTGGGAGGACGTTTAAGTAAATCAGACCTATACGATAAGGAGCAGAACCCTTTCATCATTCCAGGTCGACATCACGTCACTACTCTGTTGATTCGACACTATCACGAACGAGTACAGCACCAAGGCAGACATCTTACTGAAGGTGCCATCAGGTCTGCTGGTCTGTGGATCATGGGAATGAAGAGGTGCGTCTCTTCAGTTCTCCATAGATGTGTCAAGTGCCGAAGGTTACGAGGAAAACACCAACAACAACAAATGGCGAACCTCCCAGCAGATCGACTGAGCATGGACCAACCGTTTTCATATGTTGGTGTAGACGTCTTCGGGCCATGGTCAGTTGTTACCAGGAAAACCCGTGGAGGAGCCGCGAACAGTAAGCGATGGGCTGTCCTATTCACCTGTCTCAGTATCCGTGCAGTTCACATCGAGGTTATTGAATCCATGGATACCTCCAGCTTCATCAATGCCCTAAGAAGATTCTTTTCCATCCGGGGACCTGCCAAACAACTCCGGTCCGACTGCGGCACAAACTTTGTAGGAGCCTGCAAGGAACTGCAGTTTGACAACTTCTTGTCCGACAATGGATGCACTTGGGTATTCAACCCTCCACACTCTTCACACATGGGTGGATCTTGGGAACGCATGATTGGTGTTGCACGAAGGATCCTCGACTCCATGTTGCTGGACCATAAACTTCCCCTTACTCATGAAGTTCTGGTTACCTTCCTCGCAGAAGTGTCAGCCATAATAAATGCTAGACCTTTGGTTCCAGTATCATCCGACCCCGATGCTCCAACGATACTTACTCCAGCTACACTCCTTACACAGAAGATTGGAGCCGCTACAGTCCCACCTGGGAATTTCGATAACAAGGACATTTACAAACGTCAGTGGAGACAAGTTCAACACCTGGCTAATGTGTTTTGGCATCGCTGGAAGACCGAATATTTGCACTTGCTTCAAAACCGTCACAAATGGCAGACGCCCAGTCCCAATCTCCAAGAAGGAGACCTTGTTCTCTTAAAGGACAAAGAGGCTCATCGTAATGACTGGCCAATGGGACTTATCACCAAGGTCCTACCCGGTGAGGACGGAAAGACTCGTAAGGTAGAAGTTAAGGTGACAAAAGGGGGCTCTACCCGAACCTTCTTCCGCCCGGTCACTGAACTCGTGCTGCTTCTACGAAAGGAGAACATCACATGAACTGAACATGCTCCTGGACGTTGTTCACGGCGGGGAGCATTCCTCCTCATTCCCCAGTTTATTGAATGTTGACATTTTCCATTGGATTGAACCCTTAACATTCCCATTGGATTCTGGGTTGGTGGAAGAGTTTGCATGTTTGCGGCTTCCTCAATCTGAAGATGGGTTTTATATACTTGAACTTATCTTTCGGTGTGATCTACGGGTCAACAACAACGAGTTGGACTTAAAAATCTTTTATGTTTATTATTGCATGCATGTTTTCTTCCTCTTGTTTTTTCAGGTTTGAACGACTTCGAAAAATTACGGACATCGTGAAATCCAAGGATTTCAGACGGGGAGTGTCATGTCCCACGACTTGGGAAATCATTCACTGTTTGCATTGCTTGTGTTTTATCCTTCTTTCTAGGCAGAAGTTTGCTCTTCCCTGTATTTTGTCCCAACTCTCTCACTGTAGTCCTGTGATGTATGTTTGTTCACGCCCTTATTCTCCATTTTGTCATCATTCCCATATCTGTATGCATCCTATTACATGTCCTCTGTTGAATATTCCTTTTTACCTGCTGCTTTCATCATAATACAAGAATTTCGGTTAAAGCAATCCTCTTTTCCTGGAGTCTTCTTACATGAGATCGTGGCTGAGTTAAGCTATCTGATAAATCGGTATGAACGTGAGTACAGGTCAATACGGAAGCGCCCAAAAGAATAGGTCTATCCAGGCACCACTGCGTTCTACATATCCATGAGTCAGAATAATAAAACAACACAATGTAAGTGGCTGGCTGATATACGACAAACTAACAGGACAGAAGTTTATCCACTTTGTGAGAATTTGAATCTCCCTTTTTTTTTTTTTGGAGACTGAACCAAAACTCAGGCCCAGTGTATAAAACAACACAATGTAAGTGGCAGAAAGTGGCTGGCTGATATACAACAAACTAACAGGACAGAAGTTTATCCACTTTGTGAGAATTTGAATCTCCCTTTTTTTTGGGGGAGACTGAACCAAAACTCAGGCCCAGTATATAAAACAACACAATGTAAGTGGCAGAAGGTGGCTGGAAGATACATGAAAAAATACAAGGACTGTAGTACAATTTCAATCTCCCTACAATGATCTCAGGACAAGTATGGCAGCAATAAAAAGGACTGCTGCACACAAAAGTGTGGACAAATAAACAAGATAACTGCAGAAAGGAGCAACAGGATTTTTGCTTTTAAAAAAGCAGTTGGTTTGCACAGCAGCATGCAAACAGCAATGCAGCTATCAGGGAGCCTTATAAGGCAGCCTAATAAGCTACAGAGCTGATGCAAGAAAATATAGCCTCCACTGTCCCTGCAAAAAAAAGGTGGTGTTGGACAGTGGAAATCGCTACAGCACAAGCAGTTTGGGGGTTAATCTTCCCATCCTAACTATATCCCTTCTTCGGATGAAGCTGCAGCAACCTCTCCCTATGCTAAGCTCGGCAGAAGTAAGATGGCGGTCGGTGTGCACGCCCCTTTATAGCCCCTGTGACGCCGCAGAAAGCAAGCCAATAACTGTCATGCCCTTCTCTAAGATGGTGGGGACCGAGACCTATGTCATCACGCTGCCCACACTCTGTGTCCTTCTTCATTGGCTGAAAAATGACGCTGAAAGCGTCATATGAAGCGCCACTTTGGCGCACAGATCGCCGACCGCATGGCCGATTCCACACTAGGATCGGGTCGGGTTTCATGAAACCCGACTTTGCCGAAAGTCGGCGATTTTTGAATTTGTCCGATCCGTTTCGCTTAACCCTACTCTTCAGTCACACAAAAATACAATAAAACAGATTTTGTACTAAAACAAACAAACAGACGAAGCAAAGTAAAGTTTCCAAAACGAAAAGGCAGTGAGAATGAAGAGGTGGCATTCTTTGTTACGTAAAATTCTCCTTTATAGAAACACATTAAAACATGGATGCGGGGGAGCAGGTGACCTTGAGAACTGCCAATTTTAAAATTCTTTGTTCTTGGGTGGAGCATCTCCTGGTCTCGGTGTCTGGTAAGCTGCAAGCAGTTCCATCTGACCTTTCTGAGCTATGCATGATTTAATGGATCCGGCCTTCTATTTTGTTAGAATTTACTAAAGAAAGGCACAAACATAATAACGATTAAGGTGCAAACATAAGAGTCACCATTAGAAGCATGTTTTACTGTAACAGGGTTACCGCAACAGATAGGAACAGATGAATGAATTGCATTGTTGCTTGGGTGATCTCCGAGTAGTTTGGCGTGCTTGGATATTTAGTTTTCCTCGCCTCAGCTGCATGATTTACAGCTGCTGGACAGCCTGAATACATGTGGGGATTCCCTACCAAACAGGCATTCCTCACATGTATTTATTAACAAGGTCATGAAGCACTGAAATAGATGGTGAATGAGAGCAGACTACACTAGCTCTCCCTAGGCACCCAACAGGTGCCAGCACAACAGGACAGCTCCAAACATAGAGCAGCACAAAAAAGTGGAGCAAAAACATCCATAACATCGTAGTTAAAATACGTACAGTGGGGCAAAAAAGTATTTAGTCAGTCAGCAATAGTGCAAGTTCCACCACTTAAAAAGATGAGAGGCGTCTGTAATTTACATCATAGGTAGACCTCAACTATGGGAGACAAACTGAGAAAAAAAAATCCAGAAAATCACATTGTCTGTTTTTTTATCATTTTATTTGCATATTATGGTGGAAAATAAGTATTTGGTCAGAAACAAAATTTCATCTCAATACTTTGTAATATATCCTTTGTTGGCCATGACAGAGGTCAAACGTTTTCTGTAAGTCTTCACAAGGTTGCCACACACTGTTGTTGGTATTTTGGCCCATTCCTCCATACAGATCTCCTCTAGAGCAGTGATGTTTTTGGCTTTTCGCTTGGCAACACGGACTTTCAACTCCCTCCCAAGGTTTTCTATAGGGTTGAGATCTGGAGACTGGCTAGGCCACTCCAGGACCTTGAAATGCTTCTTACGAAGCCACTCCTTCGTTGCCCTGGCGGTGTGCTTTGGATCATTGTCATGTTGAAAGACCCAGCCACGTTTCATCTTCAATGCCCTTGCTGATGGAAGGAGGTTTGCACTCAAAATCTCACGATACATGGCCCCATTCATTCTTTCATGTACCCGGATCAGTCATCCTGGCCCCTTTGCAGAGAAACAGCCCCAAAGCATGATGTTTCCACCACCATGCTTTACAGTAGGTATGGTGTTTGATGGATGCAACTCAGTATTCTTTTTCCCCCAAACACGACAAGTTGTGTTTCTACCAAACAGTTCCAGTTTGATTTCATCAGACCATAGGACATTCTCCCAAAATTCCTCTGGATCATCCAAATGCTCTCTAGCAAACTTCAGACGGGCCCGGACATGTACTGGCTTAAGCAGTGGGACACGTCTGGCACTGCAGGATCTGAGTCCATGGTGGCGTAGTGTGTTACTTATGGTAGGCCTTGTTACATTGGTCCCAGCTCTCTGCAGTTCATTCACTAGGTCCCCCCGCGTGGTTCTAGGATTTTTGCTCACCGTTCTTGTGATCATTCTGACCCCACGGGGTGGGATTTTGCATGGAGCCCCAGATCGAGGGAGATTATCAGTGGTCTTGAATGTCTTCCATTTTCTAATTATTGCTCCCACTGTTGATTTCTTCACTCCAAGCTGGTTGGCTATTGCAGATTCAGTCTTCCCAGCCTGGTGCAGGGCTACAATTTTGTTTCTGGTGTCCTTTGACAGCTCTTTGGTCTTCACCATAGTGGAGTTTGGAGTCAGACTGTTTGAGGGTGTGCACAGGTGTCTTTTTATACTGATAACAAGTTTAAACAGGTGCCATTACTACAGGTAATGGGTGGAGGAAAGAGGAGACTCTTAAAGAAGAAGTTACAGGTCTGTGAGAGACAGAAATCTTGATTGTTTGTTTCTGACCAAATACTTATTTTCCACCATAATATGCAAATAAAATGATAAAAAAAACAGACAATGTGATTTTCTGGATTTTTTTGTCTCAGTTTGTCTCCCATAGTTGAGGTCTACCTATGATGTAAATTACAGACGCCTCTCATCTTTTTAAGTGGTGGAACTTGCACTACTGCTGACTGACTAAATACTTTGTTGCCACACTGTATATAAAGTTTATTTAGTAATTATAACAATACAAAATATCCGCACCGTAAGTAGGTGCTGTATGCATCATGCACACAAAGGAGGGCAATAAAGAGAGGACATAACAGTTACCAGGCTAACAGCAGGGAAACACAGTATATATGCCATCAGTTACATAGATTTGTAAGTAAATGTGCCGTAACATAGATCAAGCTTACCCATTACTGTCTGTTCAGAAAAGAGTGGGGCACCAGGCCAGTTGGGGGACACTCTTTTCTGAACAGACAGTAATGGGTAGGCTTGATCTATGTTACGGCACATTCAGTGCACGCTGCTGATGCTAATTAGACGTTTGGATACTGGTTGGACCATGTTCTATAGCGATCATTTGCTTACAAATCTATGTAACTGATGGCATATATACTGTGTTTCCCTGCTGTTAGCCTGGTAACTGTTATGTCCTCTCTTTATTGCCCTCCTTTGTGTGCATGATGCATACAGCACCTACTTACGGTGCGGATATTTTGTATTGTTATAATTACTAAATAAACTTTATATACGTATTTTAACTACGATGTTATGGATGTTTTTGCTCCACTTTTTTGTGCTATTCCTCACATGTATTCAGCCTGTCTAGCAGCTGTAATTCATGCAGCTGAGGCTACGAAAACTAAATCTCCGAGTAGTTACAAATACTCAGAGATCACCCAAGCATGCTCAGGGAGATCCAAGCAACGAGTATACTCTCTCATCACTAATAGGAGCCAGAAGACCACAGCATCTGATTTCTCCTACTCCTGCACTGAAAAGAAGCACTTCACCTTCTTCTTAAACAGTGTAAAATTCTTTTGGCAGTCCAAGGGTTAATAGGCCACGTTGGGCGCTCTGGGAGTTTGAGCTCTCAGCTGAGCATGGTTAGCCACTCCTATCCCCTATATAATCTGGGTTCTGACTGACGCACACCGTCAGGAATAGCTTATTCTGCTTGGCTAGGAGGATAGTTGTTTGGTGGTTATATGAGAAGGCGTTTGGTGGGTTATCAGTGACTGTTGCTTGGGTTAGTAAGTGTGATAATTCCCTTTCCTTCTCCTACTTTGGTTTTTTCTCATCCTCCACTCCCCGCTGCATTCCTTTGTTATATGTGACTGAATATTTGCATGCCTGGAAGTTTCCGTTGCCCCTGTTCGTGTTTCCTTGTTCGTCTGGTTGGTGTACTGCAGTGCACAGCTGCTCCCCTCTTCCCTGGGTATGGGAAGGGAACAGACGGAGGGCAGATTAAGGCGATAAGGCAAGATACGTGGCCCTGGCATCTTCACCTTCAGAAGTAACCCGGGGTAACAGGGTGAGCTAGAGTGACCCTAGCGTTAGGGACAGGGAAGGAGCCCCTGGTCCTGGGTCACCAGCCATGAGAGTTGTGACATTATCTTTATTCTTTGCTGCTTTTATGACCATATTCTGTTGTAAATAGCTTTCTAATGTCACTGAAATTTTGCAACTTTTGGCGTTCGCTAAGAGTAAAGTGGGTGAACTGAGGCAGTTCAGGGGCATGGTGACCGCCATCAAATTCATGATGAGCAGCGCAGAGACAGGCATATGATTTGTGGCCAGGTGCACACAGAGGTGTAGGCCACTTATCCCCCAGTCCTGATTTGTGAAGACGCATATGCCTCTTCATGAATCAGAATCGTCTGACTCCAGCACTTCTCATCAAGGCTGGCGTGAACAATGCCAGTCTTGATAAATTGGGCCCAAAGACTGTGGTGAATTGGGACCCTAGTGTTTATCATGTGACAACTTTAACTAGTCATTTACAACCTGTCCATCATAAAAGAAAGAATGCACATCATGAAGATGCCAAAACCAAAAAAATGGAACATATAATGCTAGATACGGAGATATATAATCTGTTTCATTCATCAGATATAAGTCATATTTTGTGCATTGTGCATAGTAAAGTTTAATCCATCTTGTCTTGTCTGCAGCTCCACTGGACAGTGTATCATCGATGGAAGTGAATATTGACTCACTGGAACTGTCTGAACCACTGGACATTTGTGAGCTTGAACCCAGTGATGCTTTTCACCAGTCTGAAGACCCCATGAGCCCGTTAGTTACTCCTGGTTAGTAATATTCTCTTTAATTAGGTTATCAAAAGTTTAACATTAAAGATACAGGGCACAGAGTAATATAAAGTAACAGCAAATAATCAACTTGCACAGAACTAAAAAATAGGTTCAGATTATATTTTTAATAAATAGATGTAGCCTGGAAGACCCTCTGTAATGGCAGTCTAGCAGTGTAATATATACCACCTTGTATAACAGCTGTCACAGGTGTGTCAGAGGCTGCAGACCGTCGCTCTGCTCAGAGGCAATGGAATTCTCTTCACCAGGTAAGGCACACACATGAGACACATTCTGAATCCAGGCCAGGAGAGGGAGTTCAGCACCCGGATTCAGGGGAGCTTCCTTAGGCTTTATGTATCCTGACCTGGAGGAGGAGCTGGTTAGTTGTTCAGAGACACTGAAGTAGAAGGAAGTCCGGAACTGAGTGCAGACAGAGAGACCTGGCAGCCACGAGGGAGCTGCAGCTTCTGGAAGGACAGATAACCTGGAAGTGTTGAATGTGGAGTAGCCAGAAGGGAAAGAGCACAGGAGAGGAACAGAGCTCAGGGGAACTGTGGCAGGGCACCCTCAGAGCTGAAGCGCAGTACCGGGAATCGGGAACCCGAGGCTTTTGTGGGACTCTAGGACACAGAGCAGAACCAGAGGGCACGACACTACATGTTAACTGCCCGCACCACACCTGAGATGCAGTAGCACCTGAGGAGCCCAGGGCATGATAGAGTCCCTGTAAAAAGACTCAAGCTGCCCATCATGCAGGTACCTGTCTCAGGACAGGGGGAATAGAGGAAGCTTCAGGCAGCAGGGACCTCACCTTTAACGGCGCTAGTTAGAAAGGCTCACGGACCCCTACTGGAGAAGGGAACCCTCTATTGCCTCTGAGCTGGCCGGACCACCATCTCCTGTGCCTGGTACCCTGGACTGTGGCCAGCAACCTACAGTAAACCAGGTAAAGACTTACAACTTGTCTCCTTCCCTTATTTACCGGCTATACCATCTACGCCCTACACCATAGGACCCCTGGGGACCCCGCTTCACCTGTGGGAAGTATAACATCTGTGCTGCCGCAACATCCCCCAGGGGACCCCTTTAATGCAGCGTCGGTCCAACTACTGACCGAACTCCACATATACCCTCCATATCTAACTAAAGATATGGAGGGTATATCTGCATCTCCAGAGATACCAGCTTGGCTAAACAAATCCTTATACAGACCAAGCTGGACAAGACAAAAACATTGAAAAGAACTGAACAATAAGGCCCACAGCATGTGGACAGCAAAAATCAAGGCCAGAACTTATCTTTGTTGGAATGAACAGCAAAGCAGGAGAGACCAGGCAGGGATGTGAATCCTCCAGGAACAATGGACAACTGGCAGTGACTAAAGGGTCAAGCAAGACTAAATAGCCCAGTCAGAAATGCAAAAAGTGGACACACCTGATAAATGCTGTGATCCAGAGACAGCAGCGCTACCACTTATAACCACCAGAGGGAGCCCAAGAGCAGAATTCACAACAGAGATCGCGGCGGCCAATTTCCTGAAGCAGAGTTCGCATCTCTGCTTCAGGAAAATGGCCGCCGCGATCTCCATCTGCGCACGCGCGGCCACAGGAAGATGGCCGCCCCCACCTATCACCAGGGGAATAGCGCAGATCGCGCTCTTTTCCCTCCCCTGTGCAGTGGATTCTGGACTTGGGCATGCGCAAACCACTACGCCACCAACGGAAAAATAAGCAAGATCTGGGGGAAGACACCACGCCCATCTGACCAGACCAGCCTGATTGACAGGCGAAAACGGCTACTTTGGTAACGTATTTCGGCAGCATAGGTGTTGGGAATTCCATTCTCGGGCTCCCTCCTGTGGTCGTGAATGGTACTTTGGTGAGTTCTGTCCTTGGACACCCTCTGGTGGCTTTGAGTGGAACTGCTGATCTTTGAGGTTGGCTTTCTCAGCTGCCCTCATTTATTTCTGCTGCTGGCTTCCCTATTTAACTCTGCCCAGGTTGTTAGTCCATGCCAGCTGTCAATGTTTCATTACTGGTTCAGATCTCTCTTGGAATTCTCAGCTGACCTGACTACTCCAGCAGAAGCTAAGTCCTTGCTAGTCATTTTGCTGTTCATTGGTTTTTGAATATATCTTTCAGTACATGCTATGTTTCAGTCCAGCCTGCTATTATGATATTTCCTTGCTAGCTGGAAGCTCTGGGGGTGTAGAGCTGCACCTCCACACCGTGAGTCGGTGTGGAGGTCTTTTTGCACACTCTGCGTGGTTTTTGTAGTTTTTTTATACTGACCGCATAGTTCCCTTTCCTATCCTCTGTCTTTCTAGAGAAGATTCGGCCTCCTTTGCTAAAATCTGTTTCATTCCTGTGTTTGTCACTTCCCTCTTAACTCACAGTTAATATTTGTGGGGGGCTACCTTGCTTTGGGGAATTTCTCTGAGGCAAGGTAGGCTGCTATTTCTATCTTTAGGGGTAGTTAGCTCTTAGGCTGTGAAGAGGCATCTAGGGAGAGTTAGGTACGCTCCACGGCTATTTCTAGTGTGTGTGATAGGATTAGGGATTGCGGTCAGTCGAGTTACCACTTCCTCAGAGCTTGTCCCAGGTTTTCTGTTTTAACCATCAGGTCACTTCGGGTGCTCCTAACCACCAGGTCATAACACATAGGTGGGGAATCGGGGTCCACAAAATAGACTATTGTAATGCACAGCTCAGGCCCTATTTAACAGTATTTTTATCTCATACAGAAAAAACAGGGTGACAGGTTCCCTTTAAACTCCTTGCATGCTCCTATGGTAAATTAAATAAGCAAATTGTCTCTTCAGAGAAGAATAGGACTTGAACTCTAGCACCACCTACTTCCAATAGGTGACTGCACCATGTCTGCAAATTGAGATTCTGATTTGGCTTTTATCCTAAATCATATTCCAAGGCTTGTTAAAGGGTCGATGTTGACTTCTAGGACTGCTACTTCAGATAGGTGGTGCTTAAGTTCAAGTCCTCTTCCACTCTAAAGAGATAATTTGCACAAGTGATTTGTGTAACCTTTGCCTGAGGCCACAGGCTCAAAAGGCTACCTAAGACAGACCTGGCACAAGCCACTCCATCTGGCAGACTCCAGAGAAATCCCAATACCCTTTAACACCTGTACAAGGATCTGGTTTCACAATAGAACCCAGTGGAATGCTACCATGGAAGAGCTGCCATCCAGAAGTAGGAATGGTCACCAAGCATGGGTCAGAGCCGAGGGGCCATGTCAAGAACAAAATCAGGATCTGTAAGAATAGTCGGAAACATACCGGGTCAAAACAGGAATACATTAAACCAAACAGGAGCACAAGGCGCACATCTAACCAAGAAAACAATAAGCTATATCTGGAAGCTATCAGCAGCAAGCTGGAAGCCTTTGGGGCAAGGTGCTCTCCAATTGGCTGGAGCAGAGAGCTGATAACTTCAGCTGGACAGGAAACACACCCATTCTGCCAGACTGGACCGCACTACATGTCCCAGCCACTCTAACCTTAATGGCTAGACAGAGCATGCCGTCCAGGGCTTCTGGTTCTGATATCTCTATCACCAATGCCACTTAAAGAGTGAATACAGCAGGAGTCGCTTGAACAGGCTCTGATGGAGATATGACAACAGGACTTCTGGACTGGCAAGGGCCACACTTCCGCATGTGCTAGTCTCTGGGAATGTGGTGGTGGTAAGGTGTATCTATGGGGACACCAATAACTATCTCATGATCCAGGAAGACATACCCACAGGCTGTGGTTCTGTGTCCTACCAAGTGGGAGCGGTAAAGGACTTGTTGCATGCCATTGTTATCGGTTGAGAATTTCCTTTGTTCTGGAACTTTTAGGCTAAAGCTGTAGCATCCAGTAGTCCAGTATGTCACCAGGTATTGGCTATGGTAAGAGAGACACACAATGTAAATGGTGAATTTCTGTTCACTGTACTAGCTAGAAAGGAGGATGAGGAAACAACCCCGAAAGCCAGGGTCCTTGACCTAAAGGAGTCCCAGGATAGTTTGCCCAGCTCAGAGACTTAACAGTAAAAGGTACTCTGGAAAATGTAATTGGGGCTCCCCAGGATCTGGTAGCTGATAGTCAATTTCTGCAAGGGGCCAGACATAATAATTTGTAGTGTCGTGGGAAGAAAGTGAAGGGACAGGTAATAGAGCACCTCCTCAAGGCCCAAGAGGAAAACTCCAAGGGGTATAATTGGTCAGCTTGAGTGAGACAATGTAAGCCTAGGGATCAGGTACTTGTGTTATTTCCCACAGGGGAGAGAAAGTTCCTTATCCAGTGGCAGGATAGGATGGTGGAAAAATTGGGAGAGATTAACTATAAAGTACACCGACCAGGGAAAAGGAAGCCCTTTTAAATATATTTTAGCAACCTCCTAAAACCCTGGAAGGGTAGCAACCCACTCGAAAGCGCTTGCTTGTTGACCTGGTCAGGAGCCAACATGGCTGGAATCAAAGTGGCAGGAACTTTGCCGCCTTCCCAAAATCGACATGGCCAAAAATCTGTACCCAAAAATAGGGGCAGGTTCTTGGAGGTACTAGGTCATCCTTATGTCATCAAACATGTTTCTCATGTTTGGGTTAATTTAAAGCTCAGTAGACTGTGCATTTGTGTGTTGGCACCCGGCTTTGGGTGGGGAGTAGTGTATGTAGCAAAACTGTGTAGGCTAGGGTTAAATGCTAGCTTTACAGGTTCTGAGTATATCACCTTGCTAGCCCTGCATTTAACTAGGCTAGTTGTCCCCCTTAGTCAGTCAGCTCAAGCAGACCAAACTGGATGTGTTTTGGAGCTGAAGAGAGAGACAGGACAGAATGAGTCTCTGAGAAGAGTCTGCACAGGCCATGTATAAGTAGCCAGGGTCTGTTCTGTTTAGTTAGCGCCTGGACAAGGCTAGGGATTTATGTTTATGAGTTTGCTTTGGCGCTGTGCAACCTGTGGAAAGCAATGAAAAAATGCATGTGTTTGGACTAAATCTGCATTGTCTGTGTGAATGCTACCTAAGGCCTAATGCCTACCAGAGAAAGTGAATCCCTACACCCTGTATAACAGCAGTCTGCCAGTGTATTCTATACAACCTATATAACAGCAGTCTATCTCACTAATATACCATCTTCTATAACACCAGCCTTTGTGCGTTATATTGCTTCCCTATGACAGTAATCTGTGAAGTCTCCTTTGTTTCTACATGTCCCCGCTTAGGTATAAAGTGCTGCGGAATATGTTCGCACTATGAAAATCAAATTATTATTATTACGGTACTATTTTTATTATTATTATTATTATTATAATAATAACTCCTCTCCACCTCATATAATGATTATGTACTCTAGACACAATATTTTATGTACATGATTTATTTAGTATTACTTTGCAGATCTCCCTGAGAATCTGCCTCCAGAGCTTATGGTAAATGAAAGGGAACATTACCAGTGTGAGACATGTAATGACTGACAGTCTCCTCTCCTGATGTACATGTCTCACACTGGTGACACTTTTCATTTACAATAAGCTCTGGAGGCAGATTCTCAGGGAGATCTATGACCGGCCCATAGATCTTAACAGCTCTTTTACATATTAAGAAAAACATGGATATCTCTGGGTTTAAGACATCGGATCGCAGATATGAAAGTATCATTTTGTTCAGCTTCCTATGACCTTCATGCCCATATAGTCGGCTTAAGAGGGTTGATGATACTGACAGATTCCCTTTAACCCCTCTGTGACCTTAGACGTACTATCCCGTCGAGGTGACCTGGGCCTATCTGACCCTCGACGGGATAGTACGTCATAGCCGATCGGCCGCGCTCACGGGGGGAGCGCGGCCGATCGCGGCCAGGTGTCAGCTGACTATCGCAGCTGACATCCGGCACTATGTGCCAGGAGCGGTCACGGACCACCCCCGGCACATTAACCCCCGGCACACCGCGATCAAACATGATCGCGGTGTACCGGCGGTATAGGGAAGCATCGCGCAGGGAGGGGGCTCCCTGCGGGCTTCCCTGAGACCCCCGGAGCAACGCGATGTGATCACGTTGCTCCGAGGGTCTCCTACCTCCCTCCTCGCCGCAGGTCCCGGATCCAAGATGGCCGCGGCATCCGGGTCCTGCAGGGAGGGAGGTGGCTTACCGAGTGCCTGCTCAGAGCAGACACTTGGTAAGCCTGCAGCCCTGCACAGCAGATCGTCGATCTGACAGAGTGCTGTGCACTCTGTCAGATCAATGATCTGTGATGTCCCCCCCTGGGACAAAGTAAAAAAGTTTAAAAAAAATTCCCCACATGTGTAAAAAAAAAATAAAAAAAATATCCTAAATAAAGAAAAAAAATATATATTATTCCCATAAATACAGTTCTTTAGCTAAATAAAAAAAAACAATAAAAGTACACATATTTAGTATCGCCGCGTCCGTAACGACCCAACCTATAAAACTGCCCCTTCAGTAAACACCGTAAGAAAAAAAAAAAAAAGAGGCAAAAAACAACGCTTTATTATCATACCGCCGAACAAAAAGTGGAATAACACGCGATCAAAAAGACTGATATAAATAACCATGATACCGCTGAAAACGTCATCTTGTCCCGCAAAAAACGAGCCACCATACAGCATCATCAGCAAAAAAATAAAAAAGTTATAGTCCTGAGAATAAAGCGATACCAAAATAATTATTTTTTCTATAAAATAGTTTTTATCGTATAAAAGCGCCAAAACATGAAAAAATGATATAAATGAGATAACGTTGTAATCGTACTGACCCGACGAATAAAACTGCTTTATCAATTTTACCAAACGCGGAACGGTATAAACGCCTCCCCCAAAAGAAATTCATGAATAGCTGGTTTTTGATCACTCTACCTCACAAAAATCGGAATAGAAAGCGATCAAAAAATGTCACGTGTCCGAAAATGTAACCAATAAAAACGTTAACTCGTCCCGCAAAAAACAAGATCTCACATGACTCTGTGGACTCAAATATGGAAAAATTACAGCTCTCAAAATGTGGTAACGCAAAAAATATTTTTTGCAATGAAAAGCGTCTTTCAGTGTGTGACGGCTGCCAATCATAAAAATCCGCTAAAAAACCCGCTATAAAAGTAAATCAAACCCCCCTTCATCACCCCCTTAGTTAGGGAAAAATAAAAAAATTTAAAAATGTATTTATTTCCATTTTCCCATTAGGGTTAGGGTTAGGGCTAGAGTTAAGACTAGAGTTAGGGCTAGGGTTAGGGTTAGGGCAAGGGTTAGGGCTAGGGTTAGGGCTAGGGTTAGGGCTAGGGTTAGGGCTAGGGTTGGGGCTAGGGTTGGGGCTAGGGTTAGGGCTAGGGTTGGGGCTAGGGTTAGGGCTAGGGTTAGGGCTAGGGTTGGGGCTAGGGTTAGGGCTAGGGTTAGGGTTAGGGCTAGGGTTAGGGCTAGTGATAGGGCTAGGGCTATTGTTAGGGTTAGGGCTAGGGTTGGGGCTAGGGTTGGGGCTACAGTTAGGGTTGGGGCTAAAGATAGGGTTAGGGTTTGGATTACATTTATGGTTGGGAATAGGGTTGGTGTGTCTGGGTTAGAGGAGTGGTTAGGGTTACTGTTGGGATTAGGGTAAGGGGTGTGTTTGGATTAGGGTTTCAGTTATAATTGGGGGGTTTCCACTGTTTAGGCACATCAGGGGCTCTCCAAACGGGACATGGCATCCGATCTGAATTCCAGCCAATTCTGCGTTGAAAAAGGAAAACAGTGCTCCTTCCCTTCCGAGCTCTCCCGTGTGCCCAAACAGGGGTTTACCCCAACATATGGGGTATCAGGGTACTCAGGACAAATTGGACATCATCTTTTGGGGTCCAATTTCTCCTGCTACCCTTGGGAAAATACAAAACTGGGGGCCAAAAAATAAGTTTTGTGGGAAAAAAAAAAGATTTTTTATTTTCACGGCTCTGCGTTGTAAACTGTAGTGAAACACTTGGGGGTTCAAAGTTCTCACAACACATCTAGATAAGTTCCTTGGGGGGGTCTAGTTTCCAATATGGGGTCACTTGTGGGGGGCTTGTACTGTTTGGGTACATCAGGGGCTCTGCAAATGCAACGTGACGCCTGCAGACCAATCCATTTAAGTCTGCATTCCAAATGGCGCTCCTTCCCTTCCGAGCTCTGTCATGCGCCCAAACAGTGGTTCCCCCCCACATATGGGGTATCAGCGTACTCAGGACAAATTGGACAACAACTTTTGGGGTCCAATTTATCCTGATACCCTTGTGAAAATACAAAACTGGGGGCTAAAAAATCATTTTTGTGAACAAAAAAAGAATTTATTTTCACGGCTCTGCGTTATAAACTGTAGTGAAACACTTGGGGGTTCAAAGCTCTCAAAACACATCTAGATAAGTTCCTTAGGGGGTCTACTTTCCAAAATGGTGTCACTTGTGGGGGTTTTTAATGTTTAGGCACATCAGGGGCTCTCCAAACGCAACATGGCATCCCATCTTAATTCCAGTCAATTTTGCATTGAAAAGTAAAATAGCGCTCCTTCCCTTCTGAGCTCTGCTATGCGCCCAAACAGTGGTTTACCCCCACATATGGGGTATCGTCGTACTCAGGACAAATTGCACAACAACTTTTGTGGTCTAATTTCTTCTCTTACCCTTGGGGAAATAAAAAAATGGGGGCGAAAAGATCATTTTTGTGAAAAAATATGATTTTTTATTTTTACGGCTCTGCATTATAAACTTCTGTGAAGCACTTGTTGGGTCAAAGTGCTCACCACACATCTAGATAAGTTCCTTAAGGGGTCTACTTTCCAAAATGGTGTCAGTTGTGGGGGGTTTCAATGTTTAGGCACATCAGGGGCTCTCCAAATGCAACATGGCGTCCCATCTCAATTCCAGTCAATTTTGCATTGAAAAGTCAAATGGCGCTCCTTCCCTTCCGAGCTCTGCCCTGCGCCCAAACAATGGTTTACACCCACCTATGGGGTATCAGCGTACTCAGGACAAATTGCACAACAATTTTTGGGGTCCATTTTCTTCTCTTACCCTTGGGAAAATAAAAAATTGGGGGCGAAAAGATCATTTTTGTGAAAAAATATGATTTTTTATTTTTACGGCTCTGCATTATAAACTTCTGTGAAGCACTTGTTGGGTCAAAGTGCTCACCACACATCTAGATAAGATCCTTAGGGGGTCTACTTTCCAAAATGGTGTCACTTGTGGGGGGTTTCAATGTTTAGGCACATCAGGGGCTCTCCAAATGCAACATGGCGTCCCATCTCAATTCCGGTCAATTTTGCATTGAAAAGTCAAATGGCGCTCCTTTCCTTCCGAGCTCTGCCATGCGCCCAAACAGTGGTTTACCCCCACATATGGGGTATCAGCGTACTCAGGACAAATTGTACAACAAATTTTGGGGTCTATTTTCTCGTGTTACCCTTGGTAAAATAAAACAAATTGGAGCTGAAATAATTTTTTTGTGAAAAAAAGTTAAATGTTCATTTTTATTTAAACATTCCAAAAATTTCTGTGAAACACCTGAAGGGTTAATAAACTTCTTGAAAGTGGTTTTGAGTACCTTGAGGGGTGCAGTTTTTAGAATGGTGTCACACTTGGGTATTTTCTAATATAGACCCCTCAAAATGACTTCAAATGAGATGTGGTCCCTAAAAAAAAATGGTGTTGTAAAAATGAGAAATTGCTGGTCAACTTTTAACCCTTATAACTCCGTCACAAAAAAAAATTTTGGTTCCAAAATTGTGCTGATGTAAAGTAGACATGTGGGAAATGTTACTTATTAAGTATTTAGCGTGACATATGTCTGTGATTTAAGGGCATAAAAATTCAAAGTTGGAAAATTGCGAAATTTTCAAAATTTTCGCCAAATATTCATTTTTTTCACAAATAAACGCAAATTATATCGAATAAATTTTATCACTATCATGAAGTACAATATGTCACGAGAAAACAATGTCAGAATCGTTAAGATCCGTTGAAGCGTTCCAGAGTTATAACCTCATAAAGGGACAGTGGTCAGAATTGTAAAAATTGGCCTGGTCATTAACGTGCAAACCACCCTTGGGGGTGAAGGGGTTAACCACTGACAATAATTTCCTTCAGTGCACTCATCTTTTTATTGAACGTACTGTGTCCTCACATAAATGCGATTTGCTTATAAAGAGTTGAGGCAGCCAGTGCTCCTCTATGTGGTTGTATAAGTAGAGATGAGGCAGTGTCAATATCCTTGTACTTAGATTACAAAGCAAAGCTCTTAAATATGCAAGATATATGCATTAGGCAGCATGAAGTCACTTGGCGCACATAGAAGATATAATTAGTGGTTTTTACTCTCAGTAACATGCTATTTCACTAAGACTGCAGACATTGGGATCATTTTCTAGATTGATCATAATAGAAATAGTCATTTAACCAGTGGATGGCTTGCCATGATATAGGTATGGGTCGCCCCGCCCGGGCCGTGGGGTACTCGGTACCGGGTCCGGTGTTTCACAGGGGGATGTCACGGTGGCGACCCGGTCCGTGGTCATGGGCACAAATGTAAAAGGGAAAGGTCTTTAAAGGGAATAAAGTTTATGTTTGTGACGCCACCTGTGGTATTCGGTCAGTGGGGACCGACGCTGCTTTAAGGGGTCCTCTGGGGTGATGTTATGGCAGCTAGATGGTATAACTTCCCACAGGTGAAGTGTGTCCCCAGGGCTCCCGGTGTGTAGATGGAAGATTGTGAATGGCGAAGTAAGGAACGATGAAGCAGATTTGCAGATTTACCTGGTTTACTGAAGACTTCAGGCTGCCACAGTCCAGGGCACCAGATCACAGGGCAGGCAGGGTCTGGCCGGCTTGGAGGCAAGTTAGGAGTCCCCTTATCCGGGTGGAAATCAAAGCCTTCCTCTGGCGCCGTGGTGCTGTAGTCCCTTACTGCCCATGGCTTCAGATAAGGTCCTCACAGATGCTCTCTCTCTCTATCCCCCATATAGGATAGGACATAACCCGTATGACTGGTGACTTGAGCCTGTTTATAGGGACTCTAGCATACTCCGGGCTCTAAGGGTGTCACCGTGCCTCCTGGGTATTAAGGCGGACAGGTAACTTGGAGTTCAGCTGTCCTGACGGTCTCTGTTGTAAGTTGTAGAGGCCCTTACAACCTCGGTGTTCCGGCTACCGGTCTCTGCGCCTCAGAAGGAGGCAGCCTGCTTGGGGCTGGTCTCCCACTGGTATCCTCTCCTGTGCTTCGCTCTCCTACATGCTCACTGCAATATATTCTGCTTTCTGTATGTCTCTTGTTATGACCCCAATGGCAGAGGGTCTCAGGAATAACTGCTAAGTCTGCAAACACAGAAAACCAGCTCATAGGGCAGTGGTAACTGGGCTGACCATATATCTAATCCTAGCACCACAAATACCAGCAGCCGGGGAACGTTCCTACGTTGATCCTAGACATCTCGCGCCAGCCGGAGAACTACCTAACCCTAGAAGGGAAAAGAAAGACCTTTCTTGCCTCCAGAGAAAATACCCCAAAAGTTGGATAGAAGCCCCCAACAAATAATAACGGTGAGGTAAGAGGAAAAGACAAACATAAGAATGAGCTAGGTATTTAGCAAAGAGAGGCCCACTAGCTAATAGCAGAATATAGAAAGATAACTTATATGGTCAGCAAAAAATCCTATCAAAAATATCCACACTGGAAATTCAAGAACCCCCGAACCGTCTAACGGCCCGGGGGGAGAACACCAGTCCCCTAGAGCTTCCAGCAAGGTCAGGAATCACATTTAGTACAAGCTGGACAAAAATGAGAGCAAGCAAATAACCCAAAAAACAAAGAAGCAGGACTTAGCTTAATTTTGCACGAACCAGGACCAGCAGATAGGAGCAAACAGAATGTGTCTGATAACACCGATGCCAGGCACTGGACTAAGGTTCCAGGAGGTTTATATAGCAACGCCCCTGAAGTAACGACCCAGCTGGGTGCAAACTGAGGGAAAGAAATCCCAGAGTCATATCACTAGTAACCACAAGAGGGAGCCAAAAAGTCTAATTCACAACAGTACCCCCCCTTAAGGAGGGGTCACCGAACCCTCACCAAGACCACCAGGGCGATCAGGATGAGCAGCGTGAAAGGCACGAACTAAATCGGCCGCATGCACATCAGAGGCAACCACCCAGGAATTATCCTCCTGACCATAGCCCTTCCACTTGACCAAATACTGAAGCCTCCGCCTGGAGAGACGAGAGTCCAAGATCTTCTCCACCACGTACTCCAACTCGCCCTCAACCAACACCGGAGCAGGAGGCTCAGCAGAAGGAACCACAGGCACAACGTAGCGTCGTAACAAAGACCTATGGAACACGTTGTGAATGGCAAACGAAACCGGAAGATCCAAGCGAAAGGACACTGGATTAAGGATTTCCAATATCTTGTAAGGACCGATGAAGCGAGGCTTAAATTTAGGAGAGGAGACCTTCATAGGAACAAATCGAGAAGACAGCCACACCAAATCCCCAACACGAAGTCGGGGACCCACACCGCGGCGGCGGTTGGCAAAACGCTGAGCCTTCTCCTGTGACAATTTCAAGTTATCCACCACATGATTCCAGATAAGCTGCAACCTATCCACCACAGAATCCACCCCAGGGCAGTCAGAAGGCTCCACATGTCCCGAGGAAAAACGAGGATGGAAACCAGAGTTGCAGAAAAATGGCGAAACCAAAGTAGCGGAACTAGCCCAATTATTGAGGGCAAACTCAGCCAACGGCAAGAAGGTCACCCAATCATCCTGATCTGCCGAAACAAAACACCTCAAGTAAGCCTCCAGAGTCTGATTAGTTCGCTCAGTTTGTCCATTAGTCTGAGGATGAAAGGCAGACGAGAACGACAAATCAATGCCCATCCTAGCACAAAAGGATCGCCAGAACCTGGAAACAAACTGGGATCCTCTGTCAGACACAATATTCTCAGGAATGCCGTGTAAACGAACCACATTCTGAAGGAACACAGGAACCAGATCGGAAGAGGAAAGCAGCTTAGGCAAAGGCACCAAATGGACCATTTTTGAAAAGCGATCACATACCACCCAGATGACAGACATACCCCGAGATACCGGGAGATCAGAAATGAAATCCATGGAAATATGTGTCCAAGGCCTCTTCGGGACAGGCAAGGGCAAGAGCAACCCGCTGACACGAGAACAGCAAGGTTTAGCTCGAGCACAAGTCCCACAGGACTGCACAAATGACCGTACATCCCGTGACAAGGAAGGCCACCAAAATGACCTAGCCACCAGATCTCTGGTGCCAAAAATTCCCGGATGACCTGCCAACACCGAGGAATGAACCTCGGAAATGACTCTGCTGGTCCACTTATCAGGAACAAACAGTCTGTCAGGTGGACAAGAGTCAGGTCTACCAGCCTGAAATCTCTGCAACACACGTCGCAAATCAGGAGAAATGGCTGACAAGATAACTCCCTCTTTAAGAATACCAACAGGTTCTGTGACTCCAGGAGAGTCAGGCACAAAGCTCCTTGAAAGAGCATCAGCCTTCACATTCTTTGAACCTGGTAAATACGAGACCACAAAGTCAAAACGGGAGAAAAACAATGACCAGCGGGCCTGTCTAGGATTCAGGCGCTTAGCAGACTCGAGATACATCAAATTTTTGTGATCAGTCAAGACCACCACACGATGCTTAGCACCCTCGAGCCAATGACGCCACTCCTCAAATGCCCACTTCATGGCCAGTAACTCCCGATTGCCAACATCATAATTCCGCTCAGCAGGCGAAAACTTCCTAGAGAAGAAAGCACATGGTCTCATTACCGAGCAACCAGGGCCTCTCTGTGACAAAACGGCCCCTGCCCCAATCTCAGAAGCATCCACCTCGACCTGAAAGGGAAGTGAGACATCAGGCTGGCACAAAACAGGCGCCGAAGTAAACCGGCGCTTCAACTCCTGGAACGCCTCCACGGCTGCAGGAGCCCAGTTAGCAACATCAGAACCTTTCTTGGTCATATCCGTCAAAGGTTTAACAACGCTAGAAAAATTAGCGATAAAACGACGGTAGAAGTTAGCAAAACCCAAGAACTGAAGACTCTTAACTGACGTGGGTTGAGTCCACTCATGAATAGCTCGGACCTTGACTGGGTCCATCTCCACAGCAGAAGGGGAAAAAATAAACCCCAAAAAGGGAACCTTCTGTACTCCAAAGAGACACTTTGAGCCTTTAACAAACAAGGCATTCTCACGCAAAACCTGAAACACCATCCTGACCTGCTCCACATGTGAGTCCCAATCTTCAGAGAAAACCAGAATATCATCCAGATAAACAATCATAAATTTATCCAGATACTTCCGGAAAATATCATGCATAAAGGACTGAAACACTGAGGGAGCATTAGAAAGCCCAAAAGGCATCACCAAGTACTCAAAATGACCTTCGGGCGTATTAAATACAGCCTTCCATTCATCACCTTGCTTAATGCGCACAAGGTTGTACGCACCACGAAGATCTATCTTGGTGAACCACTTGGCACCTTTAATCCGGGCAAACAAGTCCGACAACAGAGGCAAAGGATACTGAAATTTTACAGTGATTTTATTCAGAAGCCGATAGTCAATACAAGGTCTCAAAGATCCGTCCTTCTTGGCCACAAAAAAGAATCCCGCACCAAGAGGGGAAGAGGAAGGACGGATATGCCCCTTCTCCAGAGACTCCTTGATATACGAACGCATTGCGGCATGCTCAGGTACAGACAGATTAAATAATCTTCCCTTAGGAAGTTTACTACCTGGAATCAAATCTATGGCGCAGTCACAGTCCCTATGAGGAGGCAGAGCACTGGATCTGGACTCGCTGAATACATCCTTAAAATCAGACAAATACTCAGGAACTTCCGAAGGAGTAGAGGAAGCAATAGACACCGGCGGGGAATCAGCATGAATTCCCTGACAGCCCCAACTTGACACAGACATTGCCTTCCAATCCAAAACTGGATTGTGGGTCTGTAACCATGGCAGACCCAAAACGACCAAATCATGCATTTTATGCAGAACAAGAAAACGAATCACCTCCCGATGTTCAGGAGTCATGCACATGGTCACCTGCGTCCAAAACTGCGGTTTATTTTCCGCCAATGGCGTAGCATCATTACCTCTAAGAGGAATAGGATTTACTAACGGTTCAAGAACAAAACCACAGCGCTTGGCAAATGACAGATCCATAAGACTCAGGGCAGCACCTGAATCCACAAACGCCATAACAGGGTAAGAAGACAAAGAGCAAATTAAAGTCACAGACAAAATAAATTTAGGTTGCAAATTACCAATGGCGACAGGACTAACAACCCTTGTTAGGCGTTTAGAGCATGCTGATATAACATGTGTAGAATCACCACAGTAAAAACACAACCCATTCTGACGTCTATGATTTTTCCGTTCATTTCTAGTCTGAATTCTATCACATTGCATTAAATCAGGTGTTTGTTCAGACAACACCACCAGAGGATTAGCGGTTTTGCGCTCCCGCAAACGCCGGTCAATTTGAATAGCAAGCGCCATAGAATCATTCAGACTTGTAGGAATGGGGAAACCCACCATCACATTCTTAATGGCTTCAGAAAGGTTATTTCTGAAATTTGCGGCCAGAGCACACTCATTCCACTGAGTAAGCACGGACCATTTCCGAAATTTTTGGCAATACACTTCAGCTTCATCCTGACCCTGAGAAATAGCCAGCAAGGCTTTTTCTGCCTGAATTTCAAGATTGGGTTCCTCGTAAAGCAATCCGAGCGCCAGAAAAAACGCATCAATATTTGCCAATGCCGGATCTCCTGGCGCTAGCGAGAAAGCCCAATCCTGAGGGTCGCCCCGCAAAAAAGAAATAACAATTTTAACTTGCTGAGCTGAATCTCCAGATGAACGGGGTCTCAGAGAAAGAAACAATTTACAATTATTCTGGAAATTCCTAAACCTAAATCGATCTCCAGAAAACAATTCCGGAATAGGTATTTTAGGTTCAGACATAGGACTACTGGTAACAAAATCTTGTATACCCTGCACACGAGCTGCCAGCTGGTCAACACTTGTAATCAAGGTCTGCACATTCATGTCTGCAGCAAGCACACGCCACTCAAAGGTAAAGGGGAGGAAGAGAAGGAAGGAAAAAAAAAAAACCTCAGAATTTCCTTTCTTATTATCCCACTTCTGCAATGCTTTAAACATTCAATATTGGCCTGGCATACTGTTATGACCCCAATGGCAGAGGGTCTCAGGAATAACTGCTAAGTCTGCAAACACAGAAAACCAGCTCATAGGGCAGTGGTAACTGGGCTGACCATATATCTAATCCTAGCACCACAAATACCAGCAGCCGGGGAACGTTCCTACGTTGATCCTAGATGTCTCGCACCAGCCGGAGAACTACCTAACCCTAGAAGGGAAAAGAAAGACCTTTCTTGCCTCCAGAGAAAATACCCCAAAAGTTGGATAGAAGCCCCCAACAAATAATAACGGTGAGGTAAGAGGAAAAGACAAACATAAGAATGAGCTAGGTATTTAGCAAAGAGAGGCCCACTAGCTAATAGCAGAATATAGAAAGATAACTTATATGGTCAGCAAAAAATCCTATCAAAAATATCCACACTGGAAATTCAAGAACCCCCAAACCGTCTAACGGCCCGGGGGGAGAACACCAGTCCCCTAGAGCTTCCAGCAAGGTCAGGAATCACATTTAGTACAAGCTGGACAAAAATGAGAGCAAGCAAATAACCCAAAAACAAAGAAGCAGGACTTAGCTTAATTTTGCACGAACCAGGACCAGCAGATAGGAGCAAACAGAATGTGTCTGATAACACCGATGCCAGGCACTGGACTAAGGTTCCAGGAGGTTTATATAGCAACGCCCCTGAAGTAACGACCCAGCTGGGTGCAAACTGAGGGAAAGAAATCCCAGAGTCATATCACTAGTAACCACAAGAGGGAGCCAAAAAGTCTAATTCACAACAGTCTCTTTCCAGGAACTGCAGGACTGTGGCTACACAGCTCCGTAAACCCTCCTCTGCCTCAGACTGATCCAGTCTGTTTCCTGGCAAAAACTGTTCTGACCTTTCCCTCCAAAACTGCCATATATATGGGGAGTCACCTAGTAAATAGGATCAAAAGCTCCCCCTGGTGGCCTGGAGTGTGAATGTATTGCATGCTTGTGTTTACCTGGTGACAGTTATCCCTTCTTGCCTCCAAACGTAACATCACTACTACACAATGCTACTGTGATGACCAGGACCCTGGGGCGCCACAGGTACAACAATCCTGTGAGGTTTACTCAGTCTCTGGAATGATGATAACACGAGCTAAAAGTAGTATTTTTCATCAAGGAGGAATTAAAGGGAACCTGTCATTAGGATTTAATAGCCCCAAATAATGGCATGTATATAAAGGTGCTTTATTGCTTATTAAAGCCTTTCGTTTCTTGTAGAAAGCTGTTTTGCTATTATAGAGAAATCCATAGCTGAAGATATATGCTAATGAGCTGCAAGTGCAGTGGGCGGAGCCCTGCACCTACACCTCTCCTTCCTCTCTCCTTATTAACCGCCCACTGTTCTCTGACTGACAGGTCACTGAGATATAGAGACAGGAGGCAGCCAGCGGGAAGGGAATAGGAATAGAAAAGAAAAGTAAGATTTACTCAGCAATAAAGAACCTTCACACACATGCCGTTAGTTTGCGGTATAAAATCCTGATGACAAGTTTTCTTTAAAGGGTTTTTATTCCCTTTCAAATATGATTCGTCCCTCGCTACATTTTGATTACAAATAAAAAAATATGTTCTACTCACCATCCCTGGGTCCAATAGCGAGTCTCCGCTGCTTCTCACGGTATGTGACATTGGCTGCAGCTCTGTCGTCACGTGGTCAGTGTGGCAGTTAATCAGTGCATTATGGGGCTTTGTGAGTGGGATTCCAGTGTTGATCGGCTGTGCCGCCCTGTTTTTGAGATGTCAGTACTGCAGCCATATGCCAGACACTGGGAAGAAGCGGACCTGGGGAAGCTGAGCATGGCGCAGTTTGGTCTTTTAAAATTATATTTGTCAGAACCTGTCTGGAGGTCAGAACAAATGAATACATCAGTGCTGGATAAGGCAGGTTTACACAAGAGAATAAAAAATAATTATTATCTCTGCATTAAAATCAGAACTTAGAACCGGTGGTTCTCCATAAAGGAAAGCGCCGTCTACTGCACTTTACTAAACGGTTGAATAAACTGTATGTAGACGTGTTCATACCAAGCAAAAGCCAAAAGGACATTCTTTTGGCCTCGTCTGAAAAAAAGAGGGGGAAATATGGCAGCAGAAAAGTATCAGTTTGGAACTTTACCGAGCTGCTGTTTTTGGCTAAGTGCTCAGACTTTTATTGCTTTGCATTTGGAAAACTAGTGTCAGTACCGATGTAAGATGTGTTTTTTTTTCCATTTTTGTTCCAGGGGACTTCCAAGGACTTGACTATTTTCAACTTCGCTTCCCATTTTCTGCTAGTCCTGGCCAGCAGTTACCAGCACAGGACAGTGGTGACAATGGTGACCGACAGAAGGAAGCTGCAGATGATCAACCCAAAGAAAACCTCCGCCATCTGGGATCTGAACACGGCGACCACAACAAGGCGCCCTTGTCTGCACAACAATAACCAGCCGCCTCCTCTGAAAAGACTATGGTGCCCACTAGGGCTTCTGTAATGGTAGTTTATAAATAGGGAAAATGCTCAGCGTTCCCCATGAATTGTTATTGACGGTTGTATAGGATGGGCATTTAATAACAGTCAGCTCCGCACAAAGTTGTATTTTAATAAGAAGGGTCTTTAATCATGCATTCCAGTGTTTTTTTTCACAACACATTTCTGTTTGGATTTGTTGGTAAGTTCAGGCTGCCCTTTCAGGGGCCCCATCTATTAATAATCATGTTCTAGGAAGAGAGTGTGGATTGGAACAAAAGTATAACATCCTTCTATTTCCGTCCGCGCCATGTGAAGTCAGATGACGCTGTAACACGATCATAATCCCCAAGTGATTATAAGAGATTACAATCTACCTGTGGCGCCCCCTAGTGATGACAAGTGGCAATTCTGAGTAGTCAGCTTCTTTCGGGTATGGATTGTTAAACTGTGGATTTTTTTTTTTTAATTGAAACTCTATTTGCAGTAGAGAAGCTTTGTATATTGTATTTCTTCTTGTAAAGAAATAAATGGAGCATTTAATAATTGTCAGTTGTAAACCGGTTCAATGAACCCAGGCTGATTTTTCTCTCCTGTAGCGCTGATATTCTAATAATTGGTCTTCTTGATACAATGTATTTATCATTAGTCCAGGGAATAACTCTTGGATAAACAAATATGTGAAATTTCATCTACGTGCCATCTGATGTCGCAGAAAGTCTGAAATCTGGCACTGGTTTCTAGTGCGAAGATTAATTTAATAGTAGTCTGTCACCCAATATTCATAATAAAAGCATAGCCAGCACTGAATTTTTTTTTTTGGAACAGCGCCTGAGAAAATAACTTTTCATTCAAATGTAAATGAGTGGAATTTTTTGCCCCCTTGGCCAATGGCTCAGTGAGCTGTGACGCCCCCTCAATTTAGGGTGTTCGTCCTGCTGTAGAATAAATTTGCAGCCAATCAGTCACCTCTCTGTTGTTACGCATTGTCTTTTACCATGTGTCATGTGGAGCCGTCGTCTTCATAACATTTTCAGAGTATATTTACACGTTCATTCAGATTTTTCTTGGCAGCTTTCAGTCAGAGTATTGAGGCCGGATGGAAGCGTGCAGGAGAAAACAGCCGGATCTGGATTTCCTTCTCATACAATAAGCCCCCAGGAGGAGAGAGCGCTGTATACTTACTCTGCTATAGTTAGATGTCTGGTGATTATATCTGAGAGAGTCTTTAATGTAATTATTTTTTTTATTCTTGAATGATATGTATACAATCAACATTTTTGCCCCCCAAAAATGTAAGAATAATGTCTTACCGTTGTGAGTCTACAGCTCCTGTGCAAACCTATATATCTCCATGGTGCTTACTACAAACAAATCCAGTGTAGCAGTAATAAGCTGGCAATACGTGTGGTCATATGGTCTAGAGTTTTTCTTCCCCCAGATCCTACTATACAACATGATGATGAAAGCTGGACATTCATTGTAATGCTTTAGTGTTGCCTGATTTAAAGGGGGGAATCTGTCAGCATAAAATGACTGTTCAAACCAAACAAAGGCCTTCAGGATCCACTTGACTTGGTTGAACTGTTCAGCCCTACCTACTTGTTTTCCATCTATCTCGCTATCCTTTGCCTTGATAGACAGCTCTAACTTTACAGGAGGCAGAGAATGGCAGCGACAGATACACAACAAATAGATGGGAAGGTGCACTGAACTGCATGGCCATGCCAAGAATGAAATGAGAATTTTGCTTGGTTTGAACAGTGATTTTGTGCTGACAGAGTCCTTTTAAAAAATAACCGTGGCCTTAGAATGATTTTCCTTACCTGTTGTCATGTCGGCCCACATTTATTAATGGGCTTTCCACTAGTAGGACAACCTTTTCGCAATCTGAATGTTTGCCTCCGTTATATTAAAAACACCTATACTCACCTTCTGTGCGCCATTCCAGCGGTGTCGGCACTCACGTTCTCGCGGCTCGCATGTGGTAATTACTGTAAGTCACATGAGCCCTGCACCCAATCAGCGCAGGTGTCACCATTCCTGCCTTCAGACGTATAAGTAATCGAGAGGGAGTCAGAGGAATAAGTAATAGTAGTAGTAATCATCAAGAGGACGTGGACAACCACTTTAGGCCGGTTTCACACGTCAGTGGCTCCGGTACGTGAGGTGTCAGTTTTCTCACGTATCGGAGACACTGACTCACGTAGACACATTAAAATCAATGTGTCTCTGCACATGTCAGCGTGTTTTCGCAGACCGTGTGTCCGCGTGCAAAACACGGAGACATGTCAGTGTTCGTGGGAGCGCACGGATCACACGGACCCATTAAAGTCAATGGGTCCGTGTAAAACACGTACCGCACATGGATGCCGTCCGTGTGCAGGCCGTGTGCCGTGCAGGAGACAGCGCTACAGTAAGCGCTGTCCCCCCAGCGTGGTGCTGAAGCCGCCATTCATATCTTCTCTCCAGCAGCGTTCGCTGGAGAGAAGATATGAAAAATCCTTTTTTTTTTTTTCGTGTTTAAAATAAAGATCCCTGTCCCCTCCCCCCCCCCCCGTGCGCCCGCCCGCTGTTAAAAAAAATACTCACCCGGCTGCTCCCTCGCTGCATCCTCTCCGCCGGCTTCTCCTGTATGAGCGGTCACGTGGTGCCGCCCATTACAGTCATGAATGTGCGGCTCCACCTCCCATAGGGGTGGAGCCGCATATTCATGACTGTAAAGGGCAGCACCACGTGACCACTCATACAGGAGAAGGTGCGGCGCGGAGAGGACGCTTCGAGGGAGCCGGGTGAGTATTTTATTAACAGCGGGCGGGCGCACAGGGGGTGGGAGGGGGGTGGGGACAGGGATCTTTATTTTAAACACAAAAAAAAAATTAAAAAAAGGATTTTTCATATCTTCTCTCCAGCGAACGCTGCTGGAGAGAAGATATGAATGGCGGCTTCAGCACCAGATGCAGGGGACAGCGCTTATCTCTAGCGCTGTCTCCTGCATGGTCCGTGTGGTACCCAGTCGGCACACGGGCGGCACACGGCTGCCGCACGTGTGCCGCACGTGTGCCACATGGATGGCCTACGTGAGCTCACGGACACGGATAACTCCGGTACCGATTTTTCCGGTACCGGAATTATGTGGACGTGTGAGACTGGCCTTAATGTGTTTCACCAGTTTTTAGTGTAAAATTCACGTTTCTTAAAGATGCATTGGAATGTGCAGTAAGTTTGTGCATTTTCCCCTCATTCACCAACTTTTTAAAGCCCTGCAAAATGACCTCCAGCAGGCCACAAATGTGCATGTGTCTGCACAAACGGTTAGAAACCGACTCCATGAGGATGGTCTGAGTGCCCGACGTCCACAGATGGGGGTTGTGCTCACAGCCCAACACCGTGCAGGACGATTGGCATTTGCCACAGAACACCAGGATTGGCAAATTTGCCACTGGCGCCCTGTGCTCTTCACAGATGAAAGCAGGTTCACACTATGCACATGTGACAGAGTCTGGAGATGCCATGGAGAGCGATCTGCTGCCTGCAACATCCTTCCGCATGACCGGTTTGGCAGTGGGTCAGTAATGGTGTGGGGTAGCATTTGTTTGAAGGGCTGCACAGCCCTCCATGTGCTCGCCAGAGGTAGCCTGACTGCCATTAGGTACCGAGATGAGATCCTCAGACCCCTTGTGAGACCATATACTGGTGCGGTTGGCCCTGGGTTCCTCCTAATGCAGGACAATGCCAGACCTCACGGCTGGAGTGTGTCAGCAGTTCCTGCAAGATGAAGGCATTGAAGCTATGGACTGGCCCGCCTGTTCCCCAGACCTGAATCCGATTGAACACATCTGGGACATCATGCCTCGCACCATCCACCAACGTCACGTTGCACCACAAACTGTCCAGGAGTTGGCGGATGCTTTAGTCCAGGTCTGGGAGGAGATCTCTCAGAAGACCATCCCCACGTGACAGCGGGGGGGGGGGGGCGCGCGGGGGGGGGGGGCGCACAGGGGGTGGGGACATGGAGCTTTAGTTTAAACACAAAATACCACTAAAAAAATGGATGATTCATATCTTCTTTACAGCAAACGCTGCTGCACAGAAGATATGAATCGCGGCTTCAGCACCATGTGGGGGGGACAGCGCTTACTGGAGCGCTGTCTCCTGCACGGCACACGGAGAACGTCCGTGTGAGGTACGTGTTTTACACGGACCCATTGACTTTAATGGGTCCGTGTAATACGTGCGCTCCCACGAACACTGACATGTCTCCGTGTTTGGCACACGGAGACACGGTCCGCAAAAAATCAATGACATCTGCACAGATGCATTGATTTCAATGTGTCTACGTGTGTCAGTGGCTCCGGTACGTGAGGAAACTGACACCTCACGTACCGGAATCACTGACGTGTGAAACCGGCCTAATGAATAAAGATTTGCATCTGAAATATTTCATTCAGTGATATCTAGGATGTGGTATTTTAGTGTTCCCTTTATTTTTTTTGAGTAGTGTATATCAGGATGGGGACAGGATGAGGGACATACCTACATGGCCTCCAGACATAATGATTTACTAGTAGAATAAGGGTCTGCTATATGAGAAGTTTCTGAAAGCTGAATCCAAAGTTTCAGGTCATTTAACAATAGACGCTTGCTGACATTGGGAATAAATTACACAGCGTTACAGATAGTGAGATCCACAAATATTTACAGAGTGGTAATCCTACTTACCTTGTAAGGCATTGCGCTTGGATCTGGGTTTAGGACTTCACATAAATCTGGCAGACTTCATGGCTGTCCAGGAGAATCATGTTTGCACATTGGTGCCTGGATAGTTTAGCTGGTTACTGTTCGCCATCAGTGTGAGTAGATTACACAATGTGCACGCTGCATCAGATGATTTTGCGCTATTAAACAACTGTTGATCAGTAAATTGCTTAGTTGAATCAATGAAATTCTCTGAGATTTTGTGTACACATATCCACTGACACCCAACAAATTAACAGAAAATGGATGAATTAAAAGTGTTCATCTTAGAAACATTTATGGACGTTGTGCCACGGGTCAGTGTACAGGACAGGTTCAGGGAATGTCGCAACGCTGACGGAAGACATTTTGAGCACTTACGAGATTAAATAAATGTAATAAACAATGTCACATATGCAACTACATGTCTTCTTTTTTTGTCATTGTGTATATTTACCCATGTAATCAGTTGTGATAAGTTTCATTGATCCCTACGTTTCTACGTTTGGGCCTCCCTTATCTACAGGTGGATGGACATCAAACAGCCGCTCTCAGAACAATCTGTGCCCACAGGCTGCCATTGTTCAGCAATGTGCTGCTGAGAACCATTATCTTGTGCACAACCCAACCTATCATAAAACAAATGTTCCTAAGGGTACCGTCTCACAGTGGCACTTTGGTCGCTACGACGGTACGATCCGTGACGTTCCAGCGATATCCATACGATATCGCTGTGTCTGACACGCAGCAGCGATCAGGGACCCCGCTGAGAATCGTACATCGTAGCAGATCGTTTGGAACTTTATTTCGTCGCTGGATCTCCCGCTGTCATCGCTGGACCGGTGTGTGTGACACCGATCCAGCGATGTGTTCGCTTGTAACCAGGGTAAACATCGGGTTACTAAGCGCAGGGCCATACTCACATTCCGGTGCCTGTCACATCCCCCGCCGTCTGCTTCCCGCACTGACTGTGAGCGCCGGCCGTAAAGTAAAAGCAGAGCACAGCGGTGACGTCACCGCTGTGCTGTGCTTTACGGCCGGCACTGACACAGTCAGTGCGGGAAGCCGCCGGCGGTGGACGTGACAGACATCAGAAGGTGAGTATGTACTGTGTTTTTTTTTACATTTACACTGGTAACCAGGGTAAACATCGGGTTACTAAGCACGGCCCTGCGCTTAGTAACCCGATGTTTACCCTGGTTACCTGGGGACTTCGGCATCGTTGGTCGCTGGAGAGCTGTCTGTGTGACAGCTCCCCAGCGACCACACAACGACTTACCAACAATCACGGCCAGGTCGTATCGCTGGTCGTGATCGTTGGTAAATCGTTTAGTGTAACGGTACCCTTAGTCTGTTAATCGCTGTTTAAGACACCTATTAATCCTCCATGTTGTCTGCATCATCGGTAGTCTAGTCCTTGAAGACCAAGAGAGTTTGTCTTCAATAAACATTAATATATTTTTCAATTATTTTTGGTCTTTGAGTGAAGTTTCTTTCTTTCGGATTTGTTACTAATCTACAACTAGTCAATATAGAAACTAATGGTGGCAATGGTGGGTGCTGGTAGGAGACGCCAACATCAACATGGGTCTAGGGAGATTCTTATACAAGAAAACATGGAGTAAGTAGTCCATTCATAAAAAATATAGTTATTTTTATTAGACATACATCTTAAAAATTGACATATAATAAATAGGATGTATATGCAGACAAAAGCATAGGCAAGATACAGGTGTCAATATAGTACATGCCGCATATATATATATATTTGGGTAGGAAAGAGATAAACATAAAATGGAATCCAATGAAATATAGTTGCTGATGCAGTGTAAGGGTCTGTATATTATACCACACATATTTAGAATGCCAGCATCACATAACATTGTATCAGTACAGACACACACCATGTAAACCAATCAGTAAGGTAAGTCATAGTGACTGTATTGCAAAAACATAACGATGATCCCCCGGAAACAGGATTACAAATACCGATTCCTAATATTCCTTACCCATCCGTCACCGACTTGGTGCATCACAGAATTTTATACCATAGGACGGTGAAGAACAAATAAACTACATTTTTAACACTAATGTTGTTTTAGTCCTAAGTGTTTAATTTTTCTAAGGTCTAACATGAAATAATGCACCTCAGTTTGTTGCAAAAATGCATTTTCTTTCGCAGAATTTTATACCATTGGGCAGTGAAAAATAATTACATTTTTACCACAAAAATTTTGTTTTATCCCCAGATTTTACATTTTCACATGGGGAAATGGGTATAAATGGCCCCAAAATTTGCCCCACAATTTCTGCTGAATGTAGAAATACCCCATCTGTGGATGTACAGTATTGCTTAGCCGCACGGCGAGACTCGGGATGGACGGAGCGCTATTTGCTTCCTGGAGCGCAGATTTTCCTAGACTAGTTTGCAGACTCCATACACAGAGCCCCCAAGTGCTAGAAGAGCTGAATCCCCCCTTAAGTGACCCCGTTTTGGTAATTATACCCATTTGGAAATTTATCTACAGAGGTAGTAATGATTTTGACTCCATGGGTGTTTTCCAGAAACAAACAGTAGATGTTACCGAGTGAAAATTGCAAACTGCTGTTGTAGTGCCCAGTATGTTGTAGTGCCCAGTACATTATGCCCAGCCCGTGCTTCTGGAGACACGCACCTGTACATTAGGTGGGCACTCATCACTACAGAAATGCCAAACATGTGGGTAAAAATGTGGTTTAGGCACACTGGGGCTCAGAAGGGAGGGTATTTGGATTAGGAAGCGCAGAATTAATTGGATTTTGTTAGGCACGGAGCCATAACGCTTTTCCAGTGCTACCAGTAACGTGGAAGCCCCCTATATTTCCATTAACAGATGACGGACCAGAGTGGAGACTTTTTTTTGTGGATTGAGATGAAGTTTTTATTGGGAACATTTTGGAACACACTTATACGATGCTGTACTCTGAGCATTTATATCAGGGTTTCCATCTAAATCTCCAAGGGGTACAGATTCTCCTTGTGGAGAGTGACAGCCAAGCATGGTGAGATGAGGAGACTTAAGCTGCAATGCTCAAAAACCTTTATACAAAGAAAAATAGTTTTGTATCGCATTATTCTGAGAGGTATTACTTTTATTCTTCTGCTGATGGACCTGTATGTTGGCTTGTTTTTTGCGGGTCAAGATGTTGTATTCAGAGATACCATTTTAATTTATATTCGTCTTTTTGATTGTGTTTTATTCCACTTTTCGTTCGGTGGTATCATGAAAAAGCATTATTTTTTTGTTAAAGGGAACCTGTCACCCCCCCAGCCACCTTGTGCCGCACTGATGCTGCATTCTGACAAGGTGGCTCTTAAAGTTCTGGTCCCTCAATAGAAACCATTGAGGTGTCGGATCATGCGCCAATTACATTACGGCTCTTTCTGAACCCACCAAGATATCCCTTGAGGCATTGGAGATTTCCATCATATTTGTTTAATTCAGAGGATTTTAGGGGATTCCTTCAGACACACTGGAACAACTTCCTAGACGATAACATATCATCCTCCTCAGACGCGTCCTTACTTTGGCGCACCTCTAAGGCAGTGATGAGAGGCCATATTACTTCCTACCTGATACATCAAAAGAGGGAAAAAAGGGCAAAATACCAACTTTTACACACGGACCTATTGACTGCCCACCAGGCCTATCTGATTGATCCCACAGACACACTTAAAAAGCAAAATTACCTAGAAGCCAAACGACTCATTGATACTTTCACTATTGCCCAGGCTACAAGAAGTATAGATTTCACAAAGAACCATTATTATAGGTGGGGCGGAAAGACTGGCAGCTTACTGGCACGTTTAACTAAGCCGTTCCACTCTAGACGCACAATTATACAGGTGAGACACCCAGAGAACCATCAAGTGGTCACATCAGAAAGGGATAAACAACAGGCCTTCCTAAAGTACTATACTGAACTATACAGAGAACGGCCATATAGCTCACAGGACACGTGGGATCTTATATCCTCGATTGCACTACCAAAAATAACGGGAGACCAAAGGGAACAGTTGTCAGCTCCAATAACTATTGAGGAGGTGCGGTCGACGATCAAGTCCCTACACAATAACAAGTCACCAGGACCTGATGGTCTAACTGCTGAGTATTACAAGATGCTGCAGCCAGATATCACCCCCATGATGGTGGATTTGCTTAATACCATATACGCACAGGGGGAACAAGTGGAAGGCTTCCATGAAGCCCATACAATTCTTCTACCCAAACCAAATAAAGACCCTCTTGAGGTAGGCTCATATCGCCCGATATCCCTACTAAATGTAGACTACAAAATACTCACTAAAATCCTGGCGGATCGCTTGCAAGAGTTTTTACCAGGTTTACTCATACCCTCACAACTGGGTTTTACAAGAGGCCGCCACTCTGCCCTGGGAGTTAGGACGGCTGTGGCTGCAACAGTTCTTGCTAAACAACAAAACTGTCCTCCCACACTGCTACTCAGCCTTGATGCTGAGAAGGCATTTGACTCAATATCATGGAGCTTTCTGAACACGGTTTTAAGACACAGAGGCTTTGGCGATATTTTTCTTAGATTTCTACACATCATACAACATAACGCAACCACTAAACTATCCATAAATAATTTACTATCTCCTCCAATCATTTTGGAAAGGGGAGCAAGACAGGGATGCCCAATCTCACCGATACTTTTTAATCTGGCACTGGACCCACTATTAAGGTATTTGCAGAAGTGGCCAGGTCTTCAGGGATTACAATTTGGGAATACTGAAATTAAAACGATGGCTTTCGCAGATGACCTTTTAATCTTTATGTCAAGACCTCGGGTCAATTTGGGCCCTTTGCTTTCAATAGTAGAGCAAAAGGGAGCAATAATAGGTTTCTCAATAAATGTGACAAAATCTGAAGCTCTGATGCTTACGGGACCTGCAAAACCTACGTGGGCTCAAAGTTACCCTATCCAGTGGAAAACCCAATCTATTACATACTTGGGTGTTCAAATTACTAGATCTCCAGCAGAACTGCAGCGGACTAACCTGCAGGCATTTATCAAATCATTACAGGACGACTTAAATGCGTGGAGCAAATTCACCCTCTCTTTTATAGGTCGGGCAAACCTAATAAAAATGATCTCCTTCCCGCGGCTGCTATACCTGTTTAATGTCTTACCGTTCTATCTAAGACCCGTAGATGAACGCAACATCAATCGACTATTCCGCAATTTCATATGGCAGGGAAGGAGACCTAGAATTGGACTGTACATCCTCCAACAGCCTAAGACTAATGGGGGAATCAATTTCCCAGATGTTAAATTATATAATCTGGCAGCCAATATGCGGATCCTTAAGGACTGGCTGAACGGTACATCCACATATTCATCCAATAACGTAGAATCATCTCTGATAGATAATAGGTCCCTGGTAAGCTTATTACATTCCCCATATCCCTCATTAACATCAGACCATAAAAATAACCCCTTATTTATGTCAATGTGGAGGACGTGGGTGGTGGTACGTAGGAGGCTACACTTGTCCAGTGGTGTTTCACTTGCACAGTCATTTTCCAATAATCCTAGTTTCCATGATGGAAAGGCACACCCCATCTTCTCTAGATGGCAGAGGGTTTACGGTCCATTGGAGACATAGTTGACATACAGACAAGGACCGTCATTTCATTCGCTCAGGCATGCACTTTGTTTGACTATATACGCGCACACCCTTTCCACTACATGCAGCTGCAAAGCTACGCACATAGTGTCATACACGCTTTCAATGACAATGACTGGCAGGACGAATTACTGAGCAAGTTGAATACAGGCACTCAGACTAAGGGTCTGGTCTCGGAGTACTATACATTCCTCCGTCCTTTGTTACAGTATGATACCGTAGGGGTGGGAATTACAAAATGGCAGGTGGATGATGTCTCCTTTACACCATCTCTTATCTTGCGGGCATTACAGAAAGCACTCAAATATATACCTTCTGTCTCTTATTGGGAAATGGCGTTACAGATCCTGCACAAGACCTATGTTTCACCAAAACGTAGTTATCTGATGGGGAATCTGGCGAGCCCGGCCTGTTCTAGATGTGGGGAACCTGAAGCGGACCATTATCACTGCTTTTGGGCTTGTCCACAAATTCAATTGTTCTGGCAACGTATATATACCTTCGTGTCGACGCACACCTCATATAACATCACACTTACTCCAGCCTGGGCTCTCTTTGGTCATATTACGGATAGTGATGTCCATATACCATACCATGGTAAAAAATTCCTTTTTATTATCTCAGCTGCAGCTCGTAAGACAGTTCTGCAAAACTGGTTAGCGCCTAAAGTGCCCACACTGCGACTTTTCCTGGAGAAACTTGCTTTTCTGTTTAGAATGGATTGGATAGACGCTTCCCTCCAAAAGGAGAGGAGGACTCAAACATTCTTTGACACATGGGAACCATTTATAGCGATCCTTCCGACTCACACTAAGCAAGGAATTAGAGATTGTTTTAAGATGACTACTTGGTTCTTGGAACAAACAATAGCAGGTCGTCCGCCTCTGTGAGGATGACTCGCGGATTGGGGCATATAAACCCGAGGATGTGGGAGTGGAAGCCGTGTGCTCTCCCCCCTTCCCCCTCCCTTCATTTCCCCAGAAGTTTCCCCCCCCTCCCTCCCCTCCCTCCATTTTCCTAAGTATTTTCCTCATACTTCTCTGTCTTTCTGCCCATTCTGGCATAACGTCAAAATATGGCAACGATAGTTAATAAAGACCAACAACAGACCTTTTAGATTAGCCATTCTACTTATTTGTTATGTCTACGTAAATTATTTTATTTACTTATTTCGTATTGCTCGAAATGTGACGTAACATTGTCTGATTGATACAAGAATGTGCAGATTTTATATTTGTATTGTCAAAAAAAAAAAAAAGTTTAATAAAAACATTATTGAAAAAAAAAAAAAAAAAAAAAGTTCTGGTCCCTGGCACTGCTGCAATAATCGCTTTTGAAGTTTGTCCTTATACCTGTGAAATTGTCCCGGGGGCAGGTCTTTCCCCCTAATCCAGACACCTTGCAGCCGTCAATCATGGCCTCTGCACGCCGCCTTCTCTTCCTTCATTAGCGTACCCGGCACCTGCGCTGTAAGTTCGAAGGGCAGAGAAACTGCGCATGCCCGAGAAAGAAAACAACAACGCAGGCGGCAGGGACGCTAATGAAGGAAGAGGCGGCACTCGGCATGAATAGCTGAATTGAAGTAAAGGTTATTAACTATTTTGTATGTTATGACTACCGTATACTGGATTATAGGGATAATCCATTCAAAGTTTTCAAATTGCAAATGGTTGGACAGTTTTTTTTTTTTTTTTAAACGCAAAACATGTTAACCTAAGTTTATTATTAGCAAAGTACAATAGGTCACAAAAAAAATTCTCAAAATCAAATGGGATATGTTGAAACATTCCAGAGTTATTGCCATATAAAGTGACATCACTAAGGGGTTCAGAATTCCCTTTGAGGTTTATCCAAGTTTGATTGATATAAAAATAGCAAAGGGTTGAAAGCCAACCAAGCTTTTGAAAAAGGGGGGGGGGGGGGTTACCCACAAAGTATTTAAGTAAACAGCAAAAGGGAACCTAAAACATAACATGTATTACATCCATTAAAATGACAAGACAACACATAAAAAAGCAAACATGTGCATTAACCAAATGTTAATCAGACAATGGGTTGAATATTAATCAAGAGATCAAACAATATTGTTTAGGACAGATTGGTTTCTTATACTTCCAAAACAATTATTCAACTAATAAGCCGAAGGCTCAGCAGAGAAACCAAACGCACAAATCTAAACGGATACCAACACTATTGTCCATGCAAGCATACTTATACTCAAATACGTGAAGCAAATCAGTACCACTGATGATCACCCATAGTATGCTTGCAAAAATGAATGAGGGTGCATAATAAAGTGATATGGAACAAGCTCACCAAATGATGGAAATACCGCATAAAGGATGCACCCTCCTGTTCAGTTAGTCAGAAAGCCGATAGGGTACTTCGCCATCATAAATATTCACATAGAGCCTATCATCAAGGCCACTATCTGACTGCCCCGTCCCCTGATGATTCCCCATTGGGATGAAACGCGTAGGGAGGTGGTCCTGAACAGGAACGATCTATGGAGTCGTGTATTGATCCATTGGATTTCTAACTAACTGAACAGGAGGGTGCATCCTTTATGCGGTATTTCCATCATTTGGTGAGATTGCTCCATATTTTATTATGCATCCTCATTCAATTTTGCAAGCATACTATGGGTGATCATCAGTGGTACTGATTTGCTTCACATATTTGAGTATAAGTATGGTTGCATGGACAATAGTGTTGGTATCTGTTTAGATTTGTGCGTTTGGTTTCTCTGCTGAGCCTTCGGCTTATTAGTTGAATAATTGTTTTGGAAGTATAAGAAACCAATCTGTCTTAAACACTATCGTTTGATCTCTTGATTAATAATCAACCCATTGTCTGATTAACGATTGGTTAATGCTCATGTTTGGTTTTTATGTGTTGTGTCTTGTCATTTTAATGGATGAAATAAATGTTATGTTTTCGGTTCCCTTTTGCTATTTACTCAAGTTTGATTGATCACCATAACATAGAAATGGTATTTTGCAGGAAGATGAAGTTTCATATTTGAAAGGTCAGTAATCTAATCAGTGTGGGTAAAACTAGAGGTTGATAACAATAAGACAACATTTTGCATCAGAGTCGTCGGCTCAGTTTCCACAGCGTCTTACAATCTAAGCCCACTCGGAAAAGTAGCCATCCATTTACCCTTAGGCATCAACCATTTGTGCCCAACCAAAAACCCAGCCAAGCTACAAGACAGCATGGTGTAACTTTAAAAACATGGTCCCCACCTACGAAAAATAAAAAAGTGAAATAATGCACCTTTTTTTAATTATTTTTCTATATCTTAATAAAAAAAGCCCACATTAATACATATGTACAGAAACATTTCCACCCGATATCCTTCTTACATAAAATAAAAGGTTTTACAATAAGTGTAATCATTCATTAACAGGACCACAGTGGTAGAAGGAGAAGGTGATGGATCTCTTACATAATTCAGCATTACAAAAAATATATTTATTAAAGGATGAACACAACAGGTACAGAGTCTCTGCTGGAAATGGGAACACTGATGACAACTGCAGACTGCTGCTGGTGGAGAATGAACATGGCTGATGACTAGGACTCGTTCTTCAGTACTGAAAGCTTCTCTTCGTCTGAATGTCATCTAATATTTGCTGCAGCTCCTCCTCTTCAAAACGGCCTTCAAGACTGGAGGAAGATGGGAAGCAAAATACGAAGAAAAGATGCATTATTTTGAAAAATAATCACAAGATACAATCTACTTCTGCACCATGGCTACGTTCAGACACATCCTTGGCAAAAGCTGTGCACAGACTTTTTTCTCCCCCAGTTTTATAAGCCCATTTCATGTGTTGTACAATAATTGTGAGTGCAATATTTTCAAAAACATCCACACTATTTCTTGCTATAACGAAGTGATAAGATAACAGCAGGAGGACAAAAAGAGCAAACTGATTATATCTAAAAGATATCATATTTTATTATATCAGAAAAGGTAAAATGTCACAACAATATATAGAACACCAAAAAATAATGCAGACTGTTATGAACCCCACCCACACCTATCCCCACTCATCTGTTGGTAAGCACTGCATTTCTTGCCATGCACTATTGCACCTTAGGCTACTTTCACACTAGCGTCGTGCACTGCACGTCGCTATGCGTCTTTCGTAGAAAAAAACGCATCCTGCAAAAGTGCTTGCAGGATGCGTTTCTCCATAGACTTGCATTAGCGACGCATTATCACATGTCGCAACCGTCGTGCGACGGTTGCGTCGGACCGTCGCCACCAAAAAACGTTGCATGTAACTTTTTTGGTGCGTTGTGTCTGCCATTTCCGACCGCGCATGCGCGGCCGGAACTCCGCCCCCTCCTCCCCACAACTCACAATGGGGCAGCGGATGCGTTGAAAAACAGCATCCGCTGCCCCCGTTGTGCGGCGCATTCACTGCTAGCGTCGGTACGTCGCAATTCGTCGTACGACGCTAGTGTGAAAGTAGCCTTAGATGTTAGATAGACGGGTGTAACTTTATTCCTGATCATCTGGTTCATGCATGCTGCTTCCCTGATGTCCATGTTTGGACGCACTCTCTTTTCCCTGAGTTACGGTCTTTGGACCTTTATTTATTTTTCCAGGGACTGAAGTGTATATGTGGGGTGGGGATAGGTGTGGGTGGGGTTCATAACAGTCTGCATTGTTTTTTGGTGTTTTATATATTGTTACGACATTTTACCTTTTCTATGATATAATAAAGTGATATGATATCTTTTAGATATAATCAGTTTGCTGTTTTTGTCCTCCTGCTGTTATCTGATACTGCTTGGAGCTGATTTTTGATTTGCAGACAGATATTCTCTGCCACCCTGGTCTCTAAGTATGTACATGGGATATTGGTTGCTATAACGAAGTGTCAGATAAAGGGGGACCTGCACATGTCGGGCAAAAGACAAGGCACAGACCGGCTGAGAGTCTCCTGACTCATTCAGCCTCTTGTATGCCCGTGAGGCTTAGTTTAACTCAAAACTTTGTAAAGAACAGATTAAAAAATAAGGATTTTGCCCTCAAAAGGCGGATACCCCCCTCAACAAGTGCACGGCTCACCTGCCTCCACAGCGGCATGGTTCCGCCGATGGCTCAAATTACCTGCTCTATGATGTTGCTGTATCGGGCAGCTTTGCCTCAGTAACAGGGGAACGCAGGGGCACTAAAGCGCTTACAAGCATTGATAGGAACAGCATGTAAGTGCTGCACTCCTTGTACACACTTCATACAGGCAACAAACCGTAAACCAAATTAAAAAAGACTTTCCATTCTTGAGAATGAAGAAGATTTTAAAGAATAAAAAAAAAAAAAAAGTCATAGTTGGCACTTTCCACTTTTAATTTAAGAATAATGTGGTCTGGACACGGAAAAATTCTAAAAACAAAACAAAACAAAAAAACAAAAACAAAAAAAAAACACACACAACATACGGGCCACGTACCTTGGAATTAATGCTTTGGCTTCATCCGCTGTTTCCGGACACAGATTGGCTAAACACGCCAACTCGAACCTGTGCAGCTTCTTCTGTAAGAGCAGACTGTGGGAAGAGAGGTGCTAGCTCAGTGCCACATTATGGACAAATATAAAGTGTGGGTACATTTTTATCTCTACACGCAAGTAAAATCGTCTCTAAAGATCTTATACCTTTGACTAAAACTATGTAAGATTATATAGGATTTACCTGCAGAATGTAGACCAGTATTTCCCAAACTCCAGTCCTCACGGACCCCACGGGTCATGTTTTCAGGATTTCCATAGTGTTGCACAGGCAAGACAATTCCTGATGCCTTGATGATACTTCCTCTACTTGCACAATACTAAGGAAATCCTGAAAACACGACCTGTGGGGTCCGTGAGGACTGGAGTTTGGGAAACACTGATGTAGACAGATATATGGACAAACTTCATGTCAGATTGAGGTAAACTACTTACAATCTAGACATACAATTAAGCTCATTTTGGGGAAGGAGTTAAGTGGGAAAAAGCCGAGATGAATTATGATAATGTAAATTGCCACAGATCCCCTGTAGAGGTTTTGGTGTGGTCAGCCCCATGGCTACAGTGTATAATCTGCCCTTCCTTGGATGTATTACCTCTGCACCTTCCAAGAGTTCATCATTTCTTGATAGAGCACATTCAGATGTTCATTAACTAGAACTAGAATTAGTACTAGAAAAAGTGACATGTTGCTTTTTTTCCGCGATGCGATTTTTTCGCGGAAAAAAATGCAACATTTGCACAAAAAATGCGGAATACCCTGAAAATAATGGGAGGCATATGTTAGCGTTTTTATAGCGAAAAACGCAAAAAATACTGAACGTGTGCACATGGCCTAATGGTCTGTGCAAAATCACTGAGAGACATCAGATATTGATCTGTGTGTTAGATCAAAACTCGGAAATGAAATTCACTGACCAATAGATAGAAGGTGAGAAAAACTTCATGAAGAAAAAAAAACAAAAAAACCTGATGAAACTCATAACTCACCAACAAATCTCAGTCTGTTTTCCTTGTATGTAAAAAAAACAAACCAAAAAAAAACCCACAATGAATACCTGTTGTCAGAACAAGGCCACGAGTGTTTCTTAAGACAGAACTGGCACTTATTATAGTCTAGAACATATAGAACAGCAGGGTTAAGTGCCACATATTTCTTTGCCACGTATCACGTATTTCAGTGCCACGTATCAAAGTGCCACGTGCCACATATTTCAGTGCCACGTGCCACGTATTTCAGGGCCACGTATTTCAGTGCCACGTATCAAAGTGCCACGTATTTAAGTGACACGTATCACGTATAAGTGCCACGTGTCACGTATTTAATTGCCATGTATTTAAGTGCCACGTATCAAGATTTTCCATGGAGAACAGACACATCCAGAGATATGTCTGCTCTCCACGGCTGCAGCAACACACTGACAGGAGCCATAGTTCCTGTCGGTGTGTCACTGCGCATGCGCGAGCGAGTTTACCGGCGGTCATTGACCCCGGCACTCTCGCTTAACGGCAGTGCTGCGTGGGAAAGTTCAACGCAGCTGTACTGCCGTTAACCGAGACGCCGGAGCCATTGAGCTCCGGGACAGTACGCGATACACTGCTAGGAGCTTCGCTCCTGGCAGTGTATCGCCGGAGAGCAGCCGATCGGCGTGGGACACTCGTTTTATGGATTCTGCGGACAGGGAGTATGGATTTGATTTTTTATTTTGTGATTTTTTTCCTGGAGGATCGAGGGCTTCGCCTACAAGTGTGCTGTTGGTGAGTATATACTCTGTGTTATATGTTGTATGTACTGTACTGTGTGTCATGTATGTGTATTGTGTGTGTGTTGTGTAACTTTACAATTGTGCTAAGTCGCCGGACACAGGGACAACTCTCCCATCCTAATACCGGATGGGAGTAGTAGTCCCATACGGCGACTTAGCACAGTGGTGCCACTAGCGTCGCATGGGGACAGACACACACACACGCACACACACACACACACACCAAATCGATCAGCAGCCCCACGTTTATGCTCATTCTGAAGGACTCCATGCTGCTTCACTGGGGGGCGGGGGCTTCCCTCTTCCTGTCCGACGTCACGTCCGGTCCTGGGTGTCAACCCCTCCGTACAAAGACGCCGACACCCAGGACAAAGGCGCTGTGTGTGGACGGTAATATGGGGCCCTATGGGGATACGCAGACACGCCGCTGCGTAAAGAATTGACATGTCAATTCTTTTTACGCCGGCGTGTTTGCAGACAAAAGCGCCGCGTTTTTTTGCGGTGTGTCTGAACGGCAAAGTGAATTTCTCATTCACTTTGCCGGCAGACGAAAATGACATTGCGCATTTTTGAAAAGCGCCCGCAAAATAGCGCTCAAAAAATGCGCTATGTCTGAAAGTAGCCTTATGACTACCGTATACTGGATTATAGGGATAATCCATTCAAAGTTTTCAAATTGCAAATGGTTGGACAGTTTTTTTTTTTTTTTTTTTAAGCGCAAAACATGTTAACCTAAGTTTATTATTAGCAAAGTACAATAGGTCACAAAAAAAAATTTCAAAATCAAATGGGATATGTTGAAACATTCCAGAGTTATTGCCATATAAAGTGACATCACTAAGGGGTTAAGAATTCCCTTTGAGGTTTATCCAAGTTTGATTGATATAAAAATAGCAAAGGGTTGAAAGCCAACCAAGCTTTTGAAAAAGGGGGGTTACCCACAAAGTATTTAAGTAAACAGCAAAAGGGAACCTAAAACATAACATGTATTACATCCATTAAAATGACAAGACACAACACATAAAAAGCAAACATGTGCATTAACCAATCGTTAATCAGACAATGGGTTGATTATTAATCAAGAGATCAAACAATAGTGTTTAGGACAGATTGGTTTCTTATACTTCCAAAACAATTATTCAATTAAGAAGCTGAAGGCTCAGCAGAGAAACCAAACGCACAAATCTAAACGGAAACCAACACTATTGTCCATGCAAGCATACTTATACTCAAATACGTGAAGCAAATCAGTACCACTGATGATCACCCATACTATGCTTGCAAAAATGAATGAGGGTGCATAATAAAATGATATGGAACAATGTCACCAAATGATGGAAATACCGCATAAAGGATGCACCCTCCTGTTCAGTTAGTCAGAAAGCCGATAGGCTCTATGTGAATATTTATGATGGCGAAGTACCCTATCATCAAGGCCACTATCTGGCTGCCCTGTCCCCTGATGATTCCCCATTGGGATGAAACGCTTAGGGAGGTGGTCCTGAACAGGAACGATCTATGGAGTCATGTATTGATCCATTGGATTTCTAACTAACTGAACAGGAGGGTGCACCCTTTATGCGGTATTTCCATCATTTGGTGAGATTGTTCCATATCATTTTATTATGCATCCTCATTCAATTTTGCAAGCATACTATGGGTGATCATCAGTGGTACTGATTTGCTTCACGTATTGGAGTATAAGTATGGTTGCATGGACAATAGTGTTGGTATCCGTTTAGATTTGTGCGTTTGGTTTCTCTGCTGAGCCTTCGGCTTATTAGTTGAATAATTGTTTTGGAAGTATAAGAAACCAATCTGTCCTAAACACTATTGTTTGATCTCTTGATTAATAATCAACCCATTGTCTGATTAACGATTGGTTAATGCTCATGTTTGGTTTTTATGTGTTGTGTCTTGTCATTTTAATGGATGAAATAAATGTTATGTTTTAGGTTCCCTTTGCTATTTACTCAAGTTTGATTGATCACCATAACATAGAAATGGTATTTTGCAGGAAGATGAAGTTTCATATTTGAAAGGTCAGTAATCTAATCAGTGTGGGTAAAACTAGAGGTTGATAACAATTAGACAACATTTTGCATCAGAGTCGTCGGCTCAGTTTCCACAGCGGCTTACAATCTAAGCCCACTCGGAAAAGTAGCCATCCATTTACCCTTAGGCATCAACCATTTGTGCCCAACCAAAAACCCAGCCAAGCTACAAGACAGCATGGTGTAACTTTAAAAACATGGTCCCCACCTACGAAAAATAAACAAGTGAAACAATGCACCCTTTTTTTTTTCTTTTTTTCTTTATCTTATTAAAAAAAAGCCCACATTAATACATATGTACAGAAACATTTCCACCCGATATCCTTCTTACATAAAATAAAAGGTTTTACAATAAGTGTAATCATTCATTAACAGGACCACAGTGGTAGAAGGAGAAGGTGATGGATCTCTTACATAATTCAGCATTACAAAAAATATATTTATTAAAGGATGAACACAACAGGTACAGAGTCTCTGCTGGAAATGGGAACACTGATGACAACTGCAGACTGCTGCTGGTGGAGAATGAACATGGCTGATGACTAGGACTCGTTCTTCAGTACTGAAAGCTTCTCTTCGTCTGAATGTCATCTAATATTTGCTGCAGCTCCTCCTCTTCAAAACGGCCTTCAAGACTGGAGGAAGATGGGAAGCAAAATACGAAGAAAAGATGCATTATTTTGAAAAATAATCACAAGATACAATCTACTTCTGCACCATGAAGATTTGGACTACGGCTACGTTCAGACACATCCTTGGCAAAAGCTGTGCACAGACTTTTCTCCCCCAGTTTTATAAGCCCATTTCATGTGTTGTACAAGAATTGTGAGTGCAATATTTTCAAAAACATCCACACTATTTCTTGCTATAACGAAGTGATAAGATAACAGCAGGAGGACAAAAAGAGCAAACTGATTATATCTAAGAGATATCATATTTTATTATATCAGAAAAGGTAAAATGTCACAACAATATATAGAACACCAAAAAATAATGCAAACTGTTATGAACCCCACCCACACCTATCCCCACCCCACCTCCTTGTTTCCACTCATCTGTAGGTAAGCGCTGCATTTCTTGCCATGCACTATTGCACCTTAGGCTACTTTCACACTAGCGTCGTGCACTGCACGTCGCTATGCGTCGTTTTGTAGAAAAAACGCATCCTGCAAAAGTGCTTGCAGGATGCGTTTCTCCATAGACTTGCATTAGCGATGCATTGTCACATGTCGCAACTGTCGTGCGACGGTTGCGTCGGACTGTCGCCACCAAAAAACGTTGCATGTAATGTTTTTTGGTGCGTTGTGTCCGCCATTTCCGACCGCGCATGCGCGGCCGGAACTCCGCCCCCCCCCCACACCTCACAATGGGGCAGCGGATGCATTGAAAAGTCATAGTTACTCACCGTTAACGGTGTTTCTCGGAGCCCATGACAGCACTACGGAGAGAGGGGATCCGCCCTTCAGGGACAGGAAACCTACAGATAAAAGGGCGGTACCTCTCCCTCGCATCAGTTGGTTTACAGAGCATCAGAGGACCTCCAGGTTAGTTGCAACAGAGAGAACATTATTTTATAACATTTCTTAAAAGAGGAACCCCGTGCCTAAACATATAGTATATACATCATATAAATTATATAAATTATAATTAGAAAAAGTGCTCACCGCACTCGTGATGGGAGGGAATAAGCAGGTGCTGTCATGGGCTCCGAGAAACACCGTTAACGGTGAGTAACTATGACTTTCTCGGTCTCCCATGACAGCACTACGGAGAGAATTGCAGAGATTAAGCTTAGGGAGGGACCACCGCCTCAAGGACCCTTCGTCCGAAGGTTAAGTCAGATACAGAGGCTAGATTTAATCTATAGTGCCTAAAAAAGGTTGATGGTGATGACCAGGTGGCCGCCTTACAGATCTGCTCTATTGATACCTCTGACCTCTCAGCCCATGAGGTAGCTACTGCTCTTGTGGAATGCGCTTTTATACCATCCGGGATCGTGTTCCCTGAAGATGAATATGCCAAGGCTATTGCCTCCTTAATCCATCTGGCTAAAGTCCCCTTGGACGCCCGGAATCCTTTTCTGGGACCCTGAAAACAGATAAACAAAGAGCCTTCCTTCCTATACTCCCTGGTGGAATCTAGGTATTGGACTAGGCATCTTCTAACGTCTAGATTATGGAAGTTTAGCTCTTTCTCGTTTTTCGGGTCTGGACAGAAGGATGGTAGGGATACTTCTTGTGACCTATGAAATTTTGATGCCATTTTTGGCAAATAGGCTGGGTCAGGTCTAAGAATGACTCTATCATCCAAGATTTTAGTGAAAGGTGGATTAGAGGAGAGGGCTTGGATGTCACTTATTCGGCGCGCAGATGTTAGGGCTACTAAGAGAATAGTTTTAAGTGATAATGTTTTTATGGAAATTGTTTGTATGGGTTCGAATGGAGGGCCCGTTAATGCTGAAAGGACTAAATTTAGGTCCCATGAGGGTGTTTTTTGAATAATTAAGGGTTTTGATCTTGTAACCGCCTTGATAAATCTTATTACCCATGGGTTAGCAGCAATGTTTTGGTTATACAAGGCTCCTAAAGCTGCTATTTGTACCTTAAGGGTACTGACTGCCAGCCCCTGCTCCAGGCCTTTTTGTAGGAACTCCAGAATTTTAGGAATTGAAGGCCTGTCCTGGATCTTTACCTTGGAGACAGATAGGAATTTCCTCCACGTCTTCCCATAAATTTTAGTGGTGACGGGCTTTCTACTTTTTAAGAGTGTAGCCACTAAGTTATCTGAGAAACCTCTTTCTCTTAATAGTCCCCGTTCAAAAACCAGGCTGTCAAATGGAGGTTCGACTCCTGTGGGTGGAAGATTGGACCTTGATGTAGAAGGTCTGGCATATCCGGTAGAACCCACGGGTCTGATATCGATAGTATCCTTAGCCAGGAAAACCATGCTCTTTTTGGCCAGAATGGGGCAATCAGGATCATTTTTGTTTTGTCCTCTCTGACTTTCCGAATGACTGCTGGAATCAGAATGGTTGGCGGAAAGGCGTATGTCAGTTTGTGTGTCCATGGAATCAGAAAAGCATCCAGAGCCTGGGGATTCCCTTCTGGGTTTAGGGAACAAAATCTGCCTACTTTTTTGTTTTTGCAATTGGCGAACAGGTCTATTGTTGGTGTCCCCCACATTTTTGTGATCTGATTGTAGATGGATTGGTTTAGGGACCACTCGCCTTGTTTCAACTGAGTCCGGCTCAGGTAATCTGCCCTTTCGTTGTTTGAACCCTGGATGTGTAGTGCCGAGAGGGATAGTAAGTTTTCTTCCGCCAGTTTGATAATTTTGGCTGAACAACTCATCAGTGAATGAGACCTTGTTCCACCCTGGTGGTTTATATAGGCCACAGTCACTTTGTTGTCCGAAAGAATTCGGACATGGTGTCCCTGAATGTCGGCTAGGAAAGAAAGAAGAGCATGATATACCGCCCAAAGTTCTTTTTGGTTGGAGGATGCTAATAGTTTTTGATCTGACCAGTTTCCCTGGGCTATTTTGTCCCCCAGGTGAGCCCCCCACCCTTTGGGGCTCGCATCGGTAGTTATTATCCGAGAGATGTTTGGTACCCAAGGGACTCCCTTTGACAGGTTTTGGTCTTTTCCCCACCAAAGAAGGGAATGAATAACTGATGAATCTAGGGTGAGCCGGCTTTCCAATTTGTTTTTTAGTAACAATTGCCATTCCAGGATGTGCCACTGAAGCTCTCTTGTATGAAATTGCGCGAAAGGTATCGCTGGTAGGCATGAGGACAGAGAGCCCAGCAGCGACATTGCCCTCCTTAGAGTCATTGAGGGATTGTGTAATGTTCGCGCTATCATGGACAGTATGTTGTCTTTTTTGGGACCCGGAAGCCGGCATTCTTGGACCCGAGAGTCCAATGTCAGTCCTAGGAACTCTTGTACTTGACAGGGTTCCAATTTTGATTTTTTTATATTTATAAGCCATCCCAAGTCCGTCAGGATGGCCATTACCTGGTCTCTCTTTTCCCTGCAACTTTGTGCTGAGTTGCTTGCGATAAGAAAGTCGTCCAGGTAAGGGATTATTAGTATATCTTGTTCCCTCACGTGGGCCATCATTTCCGCTATTATTTTCGTAAATATACGTGGGGCTATTGAAATCCCGAAAGGAAGAGCTTTGTATTGAAACAATCTTATCTGACCCTTTATGGAGACTGCCATCCTGAGGAATTTTTGGGATTGGATGTGAATGGGCACATGGTAATATGCGTCGGTTAGGTCTATTACGACCATGTAGCAGTTCGGGAAGAGAATCTTTATAGTGGACCTTATCGTCTCCATTTTGAATTTGTGGTTTACGACATATCTGTTCAGGTTTTTTAGATTTATAATTGTCCGAAAGGACCCGTCGGGCTTTGGTACTAAAAATAGAGGGGAGAAAAAACCTTCCCCTACCTCCTGAGGAGATATTTCCCGAATCACCGATTTTTGTAGTAGGGTCATAATTTCCTCCTCTAATGCAGTCTGTTCTGCAGCCGAAGATCTTGTTTTTGTTATTACATAATTCCGGGGAGGAAAAGACACAAAATCTATTTTTAGGCCATATTGTATGATATTCAGGATCCAGATGTTGTTGGAGATTTTTTCCCAGGCGGGAAGGAATGATGTTAGCCTCCCTCCCACCGGAGGATGAATGTCATTTGGAGAATTTTTTGTCACGGGAGGTGTTGCCAAAGAGGTAGCCCCTATCCCTTCTCCCTCCTTCTTCCCACTTATTCTGCTCTCTGGGGGGTCTACGACGGAAAAATCTACGGCTCCGAAAAGACTGTTTAAATGGAGTCGGACCCAGATTTGGAAACCCCTTTTTCTTATCTCCCGCCTTTTGGAGGATGTCATCCAGGGTTTCTCCGAATAAAAAATTGCCCTCACATGGGATAGAACATAACTTTAGTTTTGTCTGTAGATCTCCCGGCCAGCTCTTTAGCCACAAGGTTCTTCTGGCAGCGTTGGAAAGAGCGGCGGCTTTAGATGTTAGGCGTACAGAGTCCGCCGAGGAGTCTGCCAGGAACGCTGCTGCTGCTCTCATTGCAGGGAACGAATCCAGCAATTGTTTTCTGGGTAACCCGTCTTTGATCTGACTTTCTAGCTGGTCGATCCAAACCATAAGGGATCTGGAGGTGCAAGTAGCTGCGACTGCAGGCCTCAGGCTACCCCCAGCTGATTCCCATGCTCCCTTGAGGAAAGTGTCCGCTTTTTTATCTAATGGGTCTTTGAGGGTACCCATGTCCTCGAATGGCAGCGCGAATTTTTTCGAGGCTTTGGCTACTGCAACATCTAGTTTTGGTGCCTTATCCCAGAAAGAGGAAGCCTCATCCTCGAAGGGATATTTTCTTTTAAGGGAGGGTACCGAGGAATTTCTTCTGTCTGGTTTCTCCCACTCTTTTTTAATTAATGTCTGGACATTAGGATTTAGGGGAAAGGTTCTCCTCTTTTTTTGTCCCAGACCTCCAAACATTACATCTTGGGCCGTTTTGTCGGGTTTGGGTTCCTCTACCCCCATAGTAGCCCTAACTGCTCTCACTAAGGAATCCACTTCTTCTAGTGGGAAGCAATGTCGGCCAGACTCTTCCTCAGAAGAGGATAGGGGGGATTTTGAATCGTCCGAATCCGCATTTTCGGATGACGATCGGCCCGAGTGGGAATGTACTGATTCTTTCACCTTCTTCACCTCTTTTTTGGAGGATAGAAGGGCATTCTGAACCTCAGATCGGATTACATTTTTAAGTTCAGAGGCAAAGTCGGGGGTCTCCTCACATAGCAAGCGTTGAATGCATGATTTGCAAAGCTTTTTCTCCCAGGTTACTGGTAAAGCTTTGTTGCAGGTGGGGCAGACCCTATTTTTCCTTTTCTCCGTGCTCTTCTTACCCTAGTAAGGGAGAAGAGGGAGCCCCATTATAAATATGCACATTCACGAAGATCACTCACCACCTGGATGTGGAGACAGGTACCGGTTCTGGAGGGGGACTCGGGCCTGGTAAGGAAGGTCCTTGAGACGGAGTGTCAGTCTTCGCAGCGGATCTGCTGCGCCGTGTGGAACGGCTGCTGGATCCACTCCTGGTGCTTTTTGCATGGCGCTGCTGTCCAGGCTGCAGCTCCTGTGTGTCGCTGTCCTCCATGGTTACAGGGAGAAAGTGCGACACCCCTGTGCGCACAATCTCCCTTTTTGTAACCGGCGCCAATCCCCCGGCGTTTGCCGCACTTCCGGTTCCTGCTCCCAGGGAGAGATGTTACTGCGCATGCGCGCGCGATGACCCGGAAGTCCTGCCGCATTTCCGGAGCGGCGGCCATCTTTGTACACCCGGAGCGTGCAGCGGCCGGCACAGGAGCTCCGGGTGATTAGCGCCCCTTCTTCCCTCGGAGTCTGGCGGCGACCTCTCCCCCGCCCACCCTGAAGAACCTCTCGGTTCCAGCGGTGGCGGCTTCGGGAGCCGGACAAGCCGCGGCAGGAGCCTCCTCGCTGCCGGAACTCGACCGCCCGGTCCCGGTCCATCGGTCTTCATGTCAGGTACCGTCCGATAGAGAGGTTCCCTGTCAGGGACAGGAAACCAACTGATGCGAGGGAGAGGTACCGCCCTTTTATCTGTAGGTTTCCTGTCCCTGAAGGGCGGATCCCCTCTCTCCGTAGTGCTGTCATGGGAGACCGAGAAAACAGCATCACCTGCCCCCGTTGTGCGGCGCTTTCACTGCTAGCGTCGGTACGTCGCAATTCGTCGTGCGACGCTAGTGTGAAAGTAGCCTTAGATGTTAGATAGACGGGTGTAACTTTATTCCTGATCATCTGGTTCATGCATGCTGCTTCCCTGATGTCCATGTTTGGACGCACTCTCTTTTCCCTGAGTTACGGTCTTTGGACCTTTATTTATTTTTCCAGGGACTGAAGTGTATATGTGGGGTGGGGATAGGTGTGGGTGGGGTTCATAACAGTCTGCATTGTTTTTGGTGTTTTATATATTGTTATGACATTTTACCTTTTCTATGATATAATAAAATGATATCTTTTAGATATAATCAGTTTGCTGTTTTTGTCCTCCTGCTGTTATCTGATACTGCTTGGAGCTGATTTTTGATTTGGGTTTGCAGAGAGATACTCTCTGCCACCCTGGTCTCAAAGTATGTACATGGGATTTTGGTTGCTATAACGAAGTGTCAGATAAAGGGGGACCTGCACATGTCGGGCAAAAGACAAGGCACAGACCGGCTGAGAGTCTCCTGACTCATTCAGCCTCTTGTATGCCCGTGAGGCTTAGTTTAACTCAAAACTTTGTAAAGAACAGATTAAAAATAAGGATTTTGCCCTCAAAAGGCGGATACCCCCCCTCAACAAGTGCACGGCTCACCTGCCTCCACAGCGGCATGGTTCCGCCGATGGCTCAAATTACCTGCTCTATGATGTTGCTGTATCGGGCAGCTTTGCCTCAGTAACAGGGGAACGCAGGGGCACTAAAGCGCTAACAAGCATTGATAGGAACAGCATGTAAGTGCTGCACTCCTTGTACACACTTCATACAGGCAACAAACAGTAAACCAAATTAAAAAAGACTTTCCATTCTTGGGAATGAAGAAGACTTTAAAGAATTAAAAAAAAAAAAAAAAAGTCATAGTTGGCACTTTCCACTTTTAATTTAAGAATAATAAGGTCTGGACACGGAAAAATTCTAAAAACAAAACAAAAAAAAAAAAAACACACAACATACGGGCCACGTACCTTGGAATTAATGCTTTGGCTTCATCCGCTGTTTCCGGACATAGATTGGCTAAACACGCCAACTCGAACCTGTGCAGCTTCTTCTGTAAGAGCAGACTGTGGGAAGAGAGGTGCCAGCTCAGTGCCACATTATGGACAAATATAAAGTGTTGTTACATTTTTATCTCTACACGCAAGTAAAATCGTCTCTAAAGATCTTATACCTTTGACTAAAACTATGTAAGATTATATAGGATTTACCTGCAGAATGTAGACCAGTATTTCCCAAACTCCAGTCCTCACGGACCCCACGGGTCATGTTTTCAGGATTTCCATAGTGTTGCACAGGCAAGACAATTCCTGATGCCTTGATGATACTTCCTCTACTTGCACAATACTAAGGAAATCCTGAAAACACGACCCGTGGGGTCCGTGAGGACTGGAGTTTGGGAAACACTGATGTAGACAGATATATGGACAAACTTCATGTCAGATTGAGGTAAACTACTTACAATCTAGACATACAATTAAGCTCATTTTGGGGAAGGAGTTAAGTGGGAAAAAGCCGAGATGAATTATGATAATGTAAATTGCCACAGATCCCCTGTAGAGGTTTTGGTGTGGTCAGCCCCATGGCTACAGTGTATAATCTGCCCTTCCTTGGATGTATTACCTCTGCACCTTCCAAGAGTTCATCATTTCTTGATAGAGCACATTCAGATGTTCATTAACTAGAACTAGAATTAGTACTAGAAAAAGTGACATGTTGCTTTTTTTCCGCGATGCGATTTTTTCGCGGAAAAAAATGCAACATTTGCACAAAAAATGCGGAATACCCTGAAAATAATGGGAGGCATATGTTAGCGTTTTTATAGCGAAAAACGCAAAAAATACTGAACGTGTGCACATGGCCTAATGGTCTGTGCAAAATCACTGAGAGACATCAGATATTGATCTGTGTGTTAGATCAAAACTCGGAAATGAAATTCACTGACCAATAGATAGAAGGTGAGAAAAACTTCATGAAGAAAAAAAAACAAAAAAACCTGATGAAACTCATAACTCACCAACAAATCTCAGTCTGTTTTCCTTGTATGTAAAAAAAAAAAACCAAAAAAAAACCCCACAATGAATACCTGTTGTCAGAACAAGGCCACGAGTGTTTCTTAAGACAGAACTGGCACTTATTATAGTCTATGGTGCTGCCTACATGTCCATCTCATTTTGCTGATTGTGTGGTCCGCACCAAAAGACGCATACATGTCCAATTTTGATCCAAGTCACCAAACAAACTCTGCAATGCGAGTATATAGGTCCACCAAAACTAAAATATAAATGTATATATAAAATTGTTAAAAATTCTATACATTATAGGGGATACCTTCTGACACTGGCAATGGTCTCTCTGTTCTTGAAGCGGCTGAACCTGGCGGTGTAGTTGAGCGTTTTCATAAAGACTTCGGATAACTCCTGTTCCTCTTCTGCGCTCTCATTCTGCTGCTTTCTGTGCTCCAGTAACATGTGCACTTCTGAATTCAGCAGCGTCTCCGCAGTCTCAAACTCTGCACAAAAATAAAATGTTCACATGATTCCTCTACTGTTACAGGAATGTTCGAATCTGTGCTCAGGAGCGCACGCTCTCTGCCCTCGGCTCCCTACATGCGGGGGGCAACATCCTCCTGAAGATTGGGCTGGTGGCTTGGCAGTGCTGCCCCAGGCTGCAAGCAACACAGAGGGTGGGTGCAATCTGGACAACACGACCCATGTTCTTGAGAAGAGAGGATTTGTAACAAGAGGTAAATTGAACAGATGCTGGTCTTCATATGCACTTGACAATTTCAACCATTTAAGAACTTGAGACATTCCCTTTAAAAAGGTATGTTCCAATATCTGGGCTTCTATTGTTTTTAATATAAGAGCTTGTGGTTATTGAATGGAAACATTAACCTTTTACATTGTCTGCTAAACCATCAACTAAAAATGTTCCCACAGTGAAGTATCGTTCACATGACCGTATGTTTGGTCCAAGTGCTGTTCGCAAAAAAAAAAAAAAAAAAAGACTGCACTTAGACCCATGTTATTCAGTGGGGAGGTGCATATGAGCATTTTTTTTTCCACAGATCAAATCTGCAGGTGGAAACAGAAAAAATGCAGCATGCACTAGTTTATTCCGTAAATCGGATAATACTCGGCCATTCAAGCAAATGGGTGCACAAAATAGAGGATTACATACTGGGCAAAACCGTCAATGAAAAAGACCTGGGTGTGTGGGTGGATGACAAACTCATATTCAGTGGCCAGTGTCAGGCAGCTGCTACAAAGGCAAATAAAATAATGGGATGTATTAAAAGAGGCATAGATGCTCATGAGGAGAACATCATTTTACCTCTATACAAGTCACTAGTTCGACCACACTTAGAATACTGTGCACAGTTCTGGTCTCCGGTGTATAAGAAAGACATAGCTGAACTGGAGCGGGTGCAGAGAAGAGCGACCAAGGTTATTAGAGGACTGGGGGGTCTGCAATACCAAGACAGGTTATTACACTTGGGGCTATTTAGTTTGACTATGGAACTCTCTGCCGTATGATGTTGTAATGAGTGACTCATTGCTTCAATTTAAGAGGGGACTGGATACCTTTCTGGAAAAGTATAATGTTACAGGGTATATACACTAGATTCCTTGATAAGGCGTTGATCCAGGGAACTAGTCTGATTGCCGTATGTGGGGTCGGGAAGGAATTTTTTTCCCCATGGTGGAGCTTACTCTTTGCCACATGGGTTTTTTTGCCTTCCTCTGGAGCAACATGTTAGGGCATGTTAGGCTATGGGTTGAACTAGATGGACTTAAAGTCTTCCTTCAACCTTAATAACTATGTAACATATGTATTGCATCCGATTTTAACAGAAATATTGTAATTCTTTAATGTAGGAAATTAGAAATATTCTTGTAAAAAATAAACCAAAAACTCAGATGAGAAGTGAGAAAAAAAAATTGGCTGAGTTTTCTGAGTGAAAGACTGATTTGGTGCTGTGCTGCAGTACCGGGCAGTGGCCCCTGCACTTTGACAAGAGCCGAGCTCTTATTATTATTATACTTTGCTTATATAGCGCAATCATTCCGCAGCACTCTACAGACATTATCATCACTGTCCCCATTGGGGCTCACAGTCTAGGTTCCCTATCAGTATGTCTTTTGAGTGTGGGAGGAAACCAGAGAACCCGGAGGAAACCCACACAAACACGGGGAGAACAGACAATTGTCCATGGTGGGACTTAAACCCAGGACTGCAAAGCAACAGTGCTAACCACTGAGCCACCGTGCTGCCCTCTGCCACTGGGGTCAGTTCTTACCTCTGGATGCCGTATCCAATAAGAGATCGGTGAAGGTGCAGGACCCACTGATCTGCTATTGATGACCTATCTTATAAATAATAACTTATGCCGCTGTCATTGAAAATCTATGAACACCGGCATGTGGCCAGTGTTCACAGGAGATCAGAATTTTTGCAACACCTAGCAGGGTTTGGATATGTGCAGCACAGGCGACCAGATGATCGCAGCTCCATATCTCCTAAAGAGACTATTGGAGCCAGTAAAAAAAAAATAAAAAAAAAAAAAATAATAATATTAAAAAAAGAGCTTATATCATCCCCTTTTGCCCAATCAAAATAATCTGATCAGTGAACAGCGCAATGAGAAAAAAACACCACTCGTACCGCAAAAACCAAGCCCTCACACGCCATATTGATGGAAAAATAAAAGTGTTATGGCTCTGACAAGGAGGGAGCGGAAAAATAGCCTGGGGGTGCAGGAGTTAATCATAGGTCAAATTAAGTTTTCCCTAAAATCCATCTATTCCTTGTCCACTGCAAGCTAATACGGGCAAACATGGGCCAGAGCTCGGTGCTGAGTAGGACTGCTGGGACTGAGCGCTGGGACTGAGCGCTGGGGGGCTGGGCAGTCACCCTCCCGGAGGTCCGGACTGCTGGGACCGAGCGCTGGGGGGCTGGGCAGTCACCCTCCCGGAGGTCCGGACTGCTGGGACCGAGCGCTGGGCGGCTGGGCAGTCACCCTCCCGGAGGTCCGGACTGCTGGGACCGAGCGCTGGGGGGCTGGGCAGTCACCCTCCCGGAGGTCCGGACTGCTGGGACCGAGCGCTGGGGGGCTGGGCAGTCACCCTCCCGGAGGTCCGGACTGCTGGGACTGAGCGCTGGGCGGCTGGGCAGTCACCCTCCCGGAGGTCCGGACTGCTGGGACCGAGCGCTGGGGGGCTGGGCAGTCACCCTCCCGGAGGTCCGGACTGCTGGGACCGAGCGCTGGGCGGCTGGGCAGTCACCCTCCCGGAGGTCCGGACTGCTGGGACCGAGCGCTGGGGGGCTGGGCAGTCACCCTCCCGGAGGTCCGGACTGCTGGGACCGAGCGCTGGGGGGCTGGGCAGTCACCCTCCCGGAGGTCCGGACTGCTGGGACCGAGCGCTGGGGGGCTGGGCAGTCACCCTCCCGGAGGTCCGGACTGCTGGGACTGAGCGCTGGGCGGCTGGGCAGTCACCCTCCCGGAGGTCCGGACTGTGCGCGCACCCATCTCCTCTCCTGTGGACAGGGAACCCCCAATAATACGCATGCTCTGCTACACTGACATTACGGGGCCCGGGGCTCCGATATTCCGCCTCCCCCTCCGGGTGTCAGTCCCGGGCCACAGTGTCACCTTTGGGGAAGAGCAGCTGAGAGGCGTCCTCCTCCACGTCCCCCGTGCGCACCTCAGCACCGCCAGCCGCCATCCTGGATCCCACTGGAGTCTGGAATAACGTAAGCGAGAGTACCACAGAGCATAAGAGGCTGGATGTCGGCGCTCTACCCGGAGGTCACATCTCTATGGTGAAGGGAAAACACTGGACCCGGAAATGTGGTGGAAAGAATCACATGACCGGACCTGGACTCCAGTTGTCTGCGCCCTACACTCCTGCTAGAGGGAGTACGGTACCGGGGTCACACACTGCGGAGTCCAAGGGCAGAAAAGCTCCTGAGATAGTTCTGCTGTACCTGCAGCCACCACTAAGGGGAGTCACAGCACAGGGATTTGCACCTACCTCCACAGTCAGTGAACGCCCCTAGTGGTGTCAGAAAGAATATTATTTAAAGGGGTACACCACTTACACATCCACTCACCCTTCCATGGTTTTCTTTGGGGGAGCGCCGATCGAAAAATGGAAATTCTGGCATTTTGATTGTGATTCCCATAGTTGCCATTACGTGACCTCCGACCCCTGAGAATCCTGACAGCGCATTGTGCGAGCTCGGAGCATTCAGCAGTCACACAGAGCGGCTGCAGACTTCATCATAAACATTAGACTCCTGACAGAAATGCAAATAACAAAAGGCCAGCACTTCAAAATCCGACCCTGGTGTGTACAGGGGCGAGCTGGGAGCAGCCACCTCCATATACAACAAAGCTGCACTCTGTGGTCTTCACCACACCTCCCAACTTTTGAAGATGGGAAAGAGGGACAAAGTTTGCGGTGCGCAATGCACGCCGCGGCAAATTTTAGGCCACGCCTCTGACCACACCCATTCATAATTAGCACACCCATATCCACGTCCCAACCACACCCATTTAGCACTGCTGATCACACTGTTTCATATAAAATAATTATAAACAAAAAAATATGGCCACACAGCCCCATACCGTATAATGGCCACACATGATGCTCCATACCGTATAATGGCCACACATGATGCTCCATACTGTATAATGACCGCACATGATGCTCCATACTGTATAATGACCGCACATGATGCTCCATACTGTATAATGACCGCACATGATGCTCCATACTGTATAATGACCGCACATGATGCTCCATACTGTATAATGACCGCACATGATGCTCCATACTGTATAATGACCGCACATGATGCTCCATACTGTATAATGACCGCACATGATGCTCCATACTGTATAATGACCGCACATAATGCTCCATACTGTATAATGGCCACACATGATGCTCCATACTGTATAATGACCGTACATGATGCTCCATACTGTATAATGGCCACACATGATGCTCCATACTGTATAATGGCCACACATGATGCTCCATACTGTATAATGGCCACACATGATGCTCCATACTGTATAATGGCCACACATGATGCTCCATACTGTATAATGACCGTACATGATGCTCCATACTGTATAATGGCCACACATGATGCTCCATACTGTATAATGGCCACACATGATGCTCCATACTGTATAATGGCCACACATGATGCTCCATACTGTATAATGACCACACATGATGCTCCATACTGTATAATGACCGCACATGATGCTCCATACTGTATAATGACCATACAGTGCTCCATACTGTATAATGGCCACACATGATGCTCCATACTGTATAATGGCCACACATGATGCTCCATACTGTATAATGGCCACACATGATGCTCCATACTGTATAATGACCGTACATGATGCTCCATACTGTATAATGGCCACACATGATGCTCCATACTGTATAATGGCCACACATGATGCTCCATACTGTATAATGGCCACACATGATGCTCCATACTGTATAATGACCACACATGATGCTCCATACTGTATAATGACCGCACATGATGCTCCATACTGTATAATGACCATACAGTGCTCCATACTGTATAATGGCCACACATGATGCTCCATACTGTATAATGGCCACATGTGATGCTCCATACTGTATATTGGCCACACATGATGCTCCATACCGTATAATGGCCACACATGATGCTCCATACTGTATAATGACCGCACATGATGCTCCATACTGTATAATGACCGCACATGATGCTCCATACTGTATAATGACCGCACATGATGCTCCATACTGTATAATGACCGCACATGATGCTCCATACTGTATAATGACCGCACATGATGCTCCATACTGTATAATGACCGCACATGATGCTCCATACTGTATAATGACCGCACATGATGCTCCATACTGTATAATGACCGCACATAATGCTCCATACTGTATAATGGCCACACATGATGCTCCATACTGTATAATGACCGTACATGATGCTCCATACTGTATAATGGCCACACATGATGCTCCATACTGTATAATGGCCACACATGATGCTCCATACTGTATAATGGCCACACATGATGCTCCATACTGTATAATGGCCACACATGATGCTCCATACTGTATAATGACCGTACATGATGCTCCATACTGTATAATGGCCACACATGATGCTCCATACTGTATAATGGCCACACATGATGCTCCATACTGTATAATGGCCACACATGATGCTCCATACTGTATAATGACCACACATGATGCTCCATACTGTATAATGACCGCACATGATGCTCCATACTGTATAATGACCATACAGTGCTCCATACTGTATAATGGCCACACATGATGCTCCATACTGTATAATGGCCACACATGATGCTCCATACTGTATAATGGCCACACATGATGCTCCATACTGTATAATGACCGTACATGATGCTCCATACTGTATAATGGCCACACATGATGCTCCATACTGTATAATGGCCACACATGATGCTCCATACTGTATAATGGCCACACATGATGCTCCATACTGTATAATGACCACACATGATGCTCCATACTGTATAATGACCGCACATGATGCTCCATACTGTATAATGACCATACAGTGCTCCATACTGTATAATGGCCACACATGATGCTCCATACTGTATAATGGCCACATGTGATGCTCCATACTGTATAATGGCCACACAGTGCTCCATACTGTATAATGGCCACACATGATGCTCCATACTGTATAATGACCGCACATGATGCTCCATACTGTATAATGGCCACACATGATGCTCCATACTGTATAATGGCCACACATGATGCTCCATACTGTATAATGACCGCACATGATGCTCCATACTGTATAATGGCCACACATGATGCTCCATACTGTATAATGGCCACACATGATGCTCCATACTGTATAATGGCCACACATGATGCTCCATACTGTATAATGGCCACACATGATGCTCCATACTGTATAATGGCCACACATGATGCTCCATACTGTATAATGACCGCACATGATGCTCCATACTGTATAATGGCCACACATGATGCTCCATACTGTATAATGGCCACACATGATGCTCCATACTGTATAATGGCCACACATGATGCTCCATACTGTATAATGGCCATATGTGATGCTCCATACTGTATAATGACCATACAGTGCTCCATACTGTATAATGGCCACACATGATGCTCCATACTGTATAATGGCCACATGTGATGCTCCATTCTGTATAATGGCCACACAGTGCTCCATACTGTATAATGGCCACACATGATGCTCCATACTGTATAATGACCGCACATGATGCTCCATACTGGATAATGGCCACATGTGATGCTCCATACTGTATAATGGCCACACATGATGCTCCATACTGTATAATGGCCACATGTGATGCTCCATACTGTATAATGGCCACACAGTGCTCCATACTGTATAATGGCCACACATGATGCTCCATACTGTATAATGGCCACACGTGATGCTCCATACTGTATAATGGCCACACATGATGCTCCATACTGTATAATGGCCACACATGATGCTCCATACTGTATAATGACCGCACATGATGCTCCATACTGTATAATGGCCACACATGATGCTCCATACTGTATAATGGCCACACATGATGCTCCATACTGTATAATGGCCACACATGATGCTCCATACTGTATAATGGCCACACATGATGCTCCATACTGTATAATGACCACAAATGATGCTCCATACTGTATAATGACCACACATGATGCTCCATACTGTATAATGGCCACACATGATGCTCCATACTGTATAATGGCCACACATGATGCTCCATACTGTATAATGACCGCACATGATGCTCCATACTGTATAATGACCACACATGATGCTCCATACTGTATAATGACCGCACATGATGCTCCATGCTGTATATTGGCCGCACATGATGCTCCATACTTTATAATGACCACACATGATGCTCCATACTGTATAATGGCCACACATGATGCTCCATAATGTATAATGACCGCACATGATGCTCCATACTGTATAGTGACCGCACATGATGCACCATACTGTATAATGACCCCACATGATGCTCAATACTGTTTAATGACAGCACATGATGCTCCATACTGTATAATGACTGCACATGATGCTCCATATTGTATAATGACCGCACATGATGCTCCATACTGTATAACGACCCCACATGATGCTCAATACTGTATAATGACAGCACATGATGCTCCATGTATAATGACCGCACATGATGCTCCATACTGTATGACCGCACATGATGCTCCATACTGTATAATGACTGCACATGATGCTCCATACTGTATATTGGCTGCGCATGATGCTCCATACTGTATAATGACCCCACATGATGCTCAATACTGTATAATGACTGCACATGATGCTCCATACTGTATATTGGCTGCGCATGATGCTCCATACTGTATAATGGCCACACATGACGCTCAATACTGTATAATGACCACACATGATGCTCCATACTGTATTATGGCTGCCCATGATGCTCCATACTGTATAATGACCGCACATGATGCTCCATACTGTATAATGGCTGCCCATGATGCTCCATACTGTTGGACATGATGGACAAAGTTTGCGGTGCGCAATGCGCGCCGCGGCAAATCTTAGGCCACGCCTCTGACCACACCGATTCATAATTAGTCACACCCATATCCACGTCCCAACCACACCCATTTAGCACTGCTGATCACACTGTTTCATATACAATAATTATAAACAAAAAAATATGGCCACACAGTGCTCCATACTGTGTAATGGCCACACATGATGCTCCATACTGTATAATGACCGCACATGATGCTCCATACTGTATAATGGCCACACATGATGCTCCATACTGTATAATGGCCACACATGATGCTCCATACTGTATAATGGCCACACATGATGCTCCATACTGTATAATGGCCACACATGATGCTCCATACTGTATAATGACCACACATGATGCTCCATACTGTATAATGACCACACATGATGCTCCATACTGTATAATGACCATACAGTGCTCCATACTGTATAATGGCCACACATGATGCTCCATACTGTATAATGACCACACATGATGCTCCATACTGTATAATGACCACACATGATGCTCCATACTGTATAATGGCCACACATGATGCTCCATACTGTATAATGGCCACACATGATGCTCCATACTGTATAATGGCCACACATGATGCTCCATACTGTATAATGGCCACACATGATGCTCCATACTGTATAATGGCCACACATGATGCTCCATACTGTATAATGGCCACACATGATGCTCCATACTGTATAGTGACCATACATGATGCTCCATACTGTATAATGACCACACATGATGCTCCATACTGTATAATGACCGCACATGATGCTCCATGCTGTATATTGGCCGCACATGATGCTCCATACTTTATAATGACCACACATGATGCTCCATACTGTATAATGGCCACACATGATGCTCCATAATGTATAATGACCGCACATGATGCTCCATACTGTATAGTGACCGCACATGATGCACCATACTGTATAATGACCCCACATGATGCTCAATACTGTTTAATGACAGCACATGATGCTCCATACTGTATAATGACTGCACATGATGCTCCATATTGTATAATGACCGCACATGATGCTCCATACTGTATAATGACCCCACATGATGCTCAATACTGTATAATGACAGCACATGATGCTCCATGTATAATGACCACACATGATGCTCCATACTGTATGACCGCACATGATGCTCCATACTGTATAATGACTGCACATGACGCTCCATACTGTATATTGGCTGCGCATGATGCTCCATACTGTATAATGACCCCACATGATGCTCAATACTGTATAATGACTGCACATGATGCTCCATACTGTATATTGGCTGCGCATGATGCTCCATACTGTATAATGGCCACACATGATGCTCCATACTGTATAATGACCACACATGATGCTCCATACTGTATAATGACCACACATGATGCTCCATACTGTATAATGACCACACATGATGCTTCATACTGTATAATGACCACACATGATGCTCCATGCTGTATATTGGCCGCACATGATGCTCCATACTTTATAATGACCACACATGATGCTCCATACTGTATAATGGCCACACATGATGCTCCATACTGTATAATGACCGCACATGATGCTCCATACTCTATAATGACCACACATGATGCTCCATACTGTATTATGGCTGCCCATGATGCTCCATACTGTATAATGACCGCACATGATGCTCCATACTGTATAATGGCTGCCCATGATGCTCCATACTGTTGGACATGATGGACAAAGTTTGCGGTGCGCAATGCACGCCGCGGCAAATCTTAGGCCACGCCTCTGACCACACCGATTCATAATTAGTCACACCCATATCCACGTCCCAACCACACCCATTTAGCACTGCTGATCACACTGTTTCATATACAATAATTATAAACAAAAAAATATGGCCACACAGTGCTCCATACTGTGTAATGGCCACACATGATGCTCCATACTGTATAATGACCGCACATGATGCTCCATACTGTATAATGGCCACACATGATGCTCCATACTTTATAATGACCACACATGATGCTCCATACTGTATAATGGCCACACATGATGCTCCATACTGTATAATGACCGCAAATGATGCTCCATACTCTATAATGACCACACATGATGATCCATACTGTATTATGGCTGCCCATGATGCTCCATACTGTATAATGACCGCACATGATGCTCCATACTGTATAATGGCTGCCCATGATGCTCCATACTGTTGGACATGATGGACAAAGTTTGCGGTGCGCAATGCACGCCGCGGCAAATCTTAGGCCACGCCTCTGACCACACCGCTTCATAATTAGTCACACCCATATCCACGTCCCAACCACACCCATTTAGCACTGCTGATCACACTGTTTCATATACAATAATTATAAACAAAAAAATATGGCCACACAGTGCTCCATACTGTGTAATGGCCACACATGATGCTCCATACTGTATAATGACCGCACATGATGCTCCATACTGTATAATGGCCACACATGATGCTCCATACTGTATAATGGCCACACATGATGCTCCATACTGTATAATGGCCACACATGATGCTCCATACTGTATAATGACCACACATGATGCTCCATACTGTATAATGACCACACATGATGCTCCATACTGTATAATGACCATACAGTGCTCCATACTGTATAATGGCCACACATGATGCTCCATACTGTATAATGGCCACATGTGATGCTCCATACTGTATAATGGCCACACAGTGCTCCATACTGTATAATGGCCACACATGATGCTCCATACTGTATAATGACCGCACATGATGCTCCATACTGTATAATGGCCACATGTGATGCTCCATACTGTATAATGGCCACACATGATGCTCCATACTGTATAATGGCCACATGTGATGCTCCATACTGTATAATGGCCACACAGTGCTCCATACTGTATAATGGCCACACATGATGCTCCATACTGTATAATGGCCACACATGATGCTCCATACTGTATAATGACCGCACATGATGCTCCATACTGTATAATGGCCACACGATGCTCCATACTGTATAATGGCCACACATGATGCTCCATACTGTATAATGACCGCACATGATGCTCCATACTGTATAATGGCCACACATGATGCTCCATACTGTATAATGGCCACACATGATGTTCCATACTGTATAATGGCCACACATGATGCTCCATACTGTATAATGACCACACATGATGCTCCATACTGTATAATGGCCACACATGATGCTCCATACTGTATAATGGCCACACATGATGTTCCATACTGTATAATGACCACACTGTTGTGAATTTGGATTCTGGGCTCCCCCGGTGGCTACTGGTGGAATTGAACTGGTGTCTTCATCTTCTCTGTTCACCTGTTCCCATCAAGATGTGGGAGTCGCTATATAACCTTGCTGCTTTGTTAGTTGCTTGCCGGTCAACAATGTTATCAGAAGCCTCTCTGTGCTTGTTCCTGCTCCTAGACAACTACTAGATAAGTTGGACTCTTGTCCATGTTTGTTTTTGCATTTTTGTTCCAGTTCACAGCTGTAGTTTCGTTACTGTGTCTGGAAAGCTCTTGTGAACAGGAATTGCCACTCTGGTGTTATGAGTTAATGCCAGAGTTTTAAAGTAATTTCTGGATGGTGTTTTGATAGGGTTTTCAGCTGACCATGAAAGTGTTCTTTCTGTCTTCTGCTATGTAGTAAGTGGACCTCAAATTTGCTAAACCTATTTTCATACTACGTTTTGTTCTTTCATCTTAATTCACCGCCAATACATGTGGGGGGCCTCTGTCTCCTTTCGGGGTATTTCTCTAGAGGTGAGCTAGGACTAATATTTTCCTCTGCTAGCATTATTTAGTCCTCCGGCTGGTGCTGGGCATCTAGAATCAACGTAGGCATGCTACCCGGCCACTGCTAGTTGTGTGTTAGGTTTAGTTCATGGTCAGCTCAGTTCCCATCTTCCAAGAGCTAGTTCCTATATATGCTGATGCTATGTTCTCTTGCCATTGAGATCATGACAGTTTGACCGGCCCGCAAAGTGTTAATTGTTTGGGCTGAAGCAGGAGATAGAGAAGTGTTTAAGGGAAATTTTTTTTTTTTTTTTTTTTTCCCTTCAGAGTTTTGCTGCCTAGCCCTTAATTGCTGTCTAGCTGCTTCTTACCTCCTCTTAACCCTTGAATGGCTCTGTGTCCACCTGTTTGTAATGGATCTTCAGAGTGTAACTGCAGGTTTGAATAATCTCGCCACGAAGGTACAAAATTTGCAAGATTTTGTTTGTCATGCACCTGTATCTGAGCCGAGAATTCCTTTGCCGGAATTTTTCTCGGGGAATAGATCTGGGTTTCAGAATTTTCGAAATAATTGCAAATTATTTTTGTCCCTGAAATCTCGCTCTGCCGGAGATCCTGCACAGCAGGTCAGGATTGTGATTTCCTTGCTCCGGGGCGACCCTCAAGACTGGGCTTTTTCATTGACACCAGGGGATCCTGCGTTGCTCAATGTGGATGCGTTTTTTCTGGCCTTGGGGTTGCTTTATGACGAACCTCATTTGGAGCTTCAGGCAGAAAAAACTTTGATGTCCCTATCTCAGGGGCAAGATGAAGCGGAAATTTACTGCCAAAGATTCCGTAAATGGTCTGTGCTTACTCAGTGGAATGAGTGCGCCCTGGCGGCGACTTTCAGAGAGGGTCTCTCTGATGCCATTAAGGATGTTATGGTGGGGTTCCCTGTGCCTGCGGGTCTGAATGAGTCCATGACAATGGCTATTCAGATCGATAGGCGTTTGCGGGAGCGCAAACCAGTGCACCATCTGGCGGTGTCCACTGAGAAATCGCCAGAGAGTATGCAGTGTGATAGAATTCTGTCCCGAAGCGAGCGGCAGAATTTTAGACGGAAAAATGGGTTGTGTTTCTATTGTGGTGATTCTACTCATGTTATATCAGCATGCTCTAAACGCACTAAAAAGCTTGGTAAATCTGTTTCCATTTGCACCTCACCGTCTAAGTTTATTCTATCTGTGACCCTGATTTGCTCTTTGTCATCTATTACCACGGACGCCTATGTCGACTCTGGCGCCGCTTTGAGTCTTATGGATTGGTCCTTTGCCAAACGCTGTGGGTATGATTTAGAGCCTTTGGAGACTCCTATTCCTCTGAAGGGGATTGACTCCACCCCATTGGCTAATAATAAACCACAATACTGGACACAAGTAACTATGCGTATTAATCCGGATCACCAGGAGATTATTCGGTTTCTGGTGCTGTATAATCTACATGATGATTTGGTGCTAGGATTGCCTTGGCTGCAATCTCACAACCCAGTCCTCGACTGGAGAGCTATGTCTGTGTTGAGCTGGGGATGTAAGGGGGCTCATGGGGATGTACCTGTGGTTTCCATTTCATCATCTATTCCCTCTGAAATTCCTGAGTTCCTGTCTGACTATCGTGACGTCTTTGAAGAATCCAAGCTTGGTTCGTTACCTCCGCACCGAGAGTGCGATTGTGCCATAGATTTAATCCCGGGTAGTAAATACCCAAAGGGTCGTTTATTTAATCTGTCTGTGCCTGAACATGCTGCTATGCGAGAATATATAAAGGAGTCCTTGGAAAAGGGACATATTCGTCCATCGTCATCTCCCTTAGGAGCCGTTTTTTTCTTTGTGTCAAAAAAAGACGGCTCTTTGAGACCATGTATTGATTATCGGCTTTTGAATAAAATCACTGTTAAATATCAATACCCATTGCCGTTGCTGACTGATTTGTTTGCTCGCATAAAGGGGGCCAAGTGGTTCTCTAAGATTGACCTTCGTGGGGCGTATAATTTGGTGCGAATCAGGCAGGGGGATGAGTGGAAAACCGCATTTAATACGCCCGAGGGCCACTTTGAGTATTTAGTGATGCCTTTTGGTCTTTCAAATGCTCCGTCAGTTTTCCAGTCCTTTATGCATGATATTTTTCGCGATTATTTGGATAAATTTATGATTGTGTATCTGGATGATATTCTGATTTTTTCGGATGACTGGGACTCTCATGTCCAGCAAGTCAGGAGGGTTTTTCAGGTTTTGCGGTCTAATTCTTTGTGTGTGAAGGGTTCTAAGTGTGTTTTTGGGGTACAGAGGATTTCCTTTTTGGGATATATTTTTTCCCCCTCTTCCATTGAAATGGATCCTGTCAAGGTTCAAGCTATTTGTGATTGGACGCAGCCCTCTTCTCTTAAGAGTCTTCAGAAATTTTTGGGCTTTGCTAACTTTTATCGTCGATTTATTGCTGGTTTTTCGGATATTGCTAAGCCATTGACCGATTTGACTAAGAAGGGTGCTGATGTTGCTGATTGGTCCCCTGATGCTGTGGAGGCCTTTCGGGAGCTTAAGCGCCGTTTTTCTTCTGCCCCTGTGTTGCGTCAGCCTGATGTTGCTCTACCTTTTCAGGTTGAGGTCGACGCTTCTGAGATCGGAGCTGGGGCAGTGTTGTCGCAGAAAAGTTCTGACTGCTCCGTGATGAGGCCTTGTGCCTTCTTTTCCCGTAAATTTTCGCCCGCTGAGCGGAATTATGATGTTGGGAATCGGGAGCTTTTGGCCATGAAGTGGGCTTTTGAGGAGTGGCGCCATTGGCTTGAGGGGGCCAGACATCAGGTGGTGGTATTGACGGACCACAAAAATTTGATTTATCTTGAGACCGCCAGGCGCCTGAATCCTAGACAGGCGCGCTGGTCATTATTTTTCTCTCGGTTTAATTTTGTGGTGTCATACCTACCGGGTTCTAAGAATGTTAAGGCGGATGCCCTTTCTAGGAGTTTTGAGCCTGACTCGCCTGGTAACTCTGAGCCCACAGGTATCCTTAAGGATGGAGTGGTATTGTCAGCCGTTTCTCCAGACCTGCGGCGGGCCTTGCAGGAGTTTCAGGCGGATAGACCTGATCGTTGCCCACCTGATAAACTGTTTGTTCCTGATGATTGGACCAGTAGAGTAATCTCTGAGGTTCATTCTTCTGCGTTGGCAGGTCATCCTGGCATTTTTGGTACCAGGGATTTGGTGGCAAGGTCCTTCTGGTGGCCTTCCCTGTCACGAGATGTGCGAGGCTTTGTGCAGTCTTGTGACGTTTGTGCTCGGGCCAAGCCCTGTTGTTCTCGGGCTAGTGGATTATTGTTGCCCTTGCCTATTCCTAAGAGGCCTTGGACGCACATCTCGATGGATTTTATTTCAGATCTGCCTGTTTCTCAGAAGATGTCTGTCATCTGGGTGGTGTGTGACCGTTTCTCTAAGATGGTCCATTTGGTTCCTCTGCCCAAGTTGCCTTCTTCTTCCGAGTTGGTTCCTCTGTTTTTTCAAAATGTTGTTCGTTTGCATGGTATTCCTGAGAATATCGTTTCTGACAGAGGGACTCAATTCGTGTCTAGATTTTGGCGGGCATTCTGTGCTAGGATGGGCATAGATTTATCTTTTTCGTCCGCTTTCCATCCTCAGACGAATGGCCAGACCGAGCGGATTAATCAGACCCTGGAGACATATCTGAGGTGTTTTGTGTCTGCTGACCAGGATGATTGGGTTGCTTTTTTGCCATTGGCGGAGTTCGCTCTCAATAATCGGGCCAGCTCTGCCACTTTGGTGTCCCCGTTTTTCTGTAATTCGGGGTTTCATCCTCGATTTTCCTCTGGTCAGGTGGAATCTTCGGATTGTCCTGGAGTGGATGCTGTGGTGGAGAGATTGCATCAGATCTGGGGGCAGGTGGTGGACAATTTGAGGTTGTCCCAGGAGAAGACTCAGCTTTTTGCCAACCGCCACCGTCGTGTTGGTCCTCGGCTTTGTGTTGGGGATTTGGTGTGGTTGTCTTCTCGTTTTGTCCCTATGAGGGTCTCTTCTCCTAAGTTTAAGCCTCGGTTCATCGGCCCGTATAAGATATTGGAGATTCTTAACCCTGTTTCCTTCCGTTTGGACCTCCCTGCATCCTTTTCTATTCATAACGTTTTTCATCGGTCATTATTGCGCAGGTATGAGGTACCGGTTGTGCCTTCCTTTGAGCCTCCTGCTCCGGTGTTGGTTGAGGGTGAGTTGGAGTACGTTGTGGAGAAAATCTTAGACTCTCGTGTTTCCAGACGGAGACTCCAGTATCTGGTCAAGTGGAAGGGATACGGCCAGGAGGATAATTCTTGGGTGAATGCATCTGATGTTCATGCCTCTGATCTGGTTCGTGCCTTTCATAGGGCCCATCCTGATCGCCCTGGTGGTTCTGGTGAGGGTTCGGTGCCCCCTCCTTGAGGGGGGGGTACTGTTGTGAATTTGGATTCTGGGCTCCCCCGGTGGCTACTGGTGGAATTGAACTGGTGTCTTCATCTTCTCTGTTCACCTGTTCCCATCAAGATGTGGGAGTCGCTATATAACCTTGCTGCTTTGTTAGTTGCTTGCCGGTCAACAATGTTATCAAAAGCCTCTCTGTGCTTGTTCCTGCTCCTAGACAACTACTAGATAAGTTGGACTCTTGTCCATGTTTGTTTTTGCATTTTTGTTCCAGTTCACAGCTGTAGTTTCGTTACTGTGTCTGGAAAGCTCTTGTGAACAGGAATTGCCACTCTGGTGTTATGAGTTAATGCCAGAGTTTTAAAGTAATTTCTGGATGGTGTTTTGATAGGGTTTTCAGCTGACCATGAAAGTGTTCTTTCTGTCTTCTGCTATGTAGTAAGTGGACCTCAAATTTGCTAAACCTATTTTCATACTACGTTTTGTTCTTTCATCTTAATTCACCGCCAATACATGTGGGGGGCCTCTGTCTCCTTTCGGGGTATTTCTCTAGAGGTGAGCTAGGACTAATATTTTCCTCTGCTAGCATTATTTAGTCCTCCGGCTGGTGCTGGGCATCTAGAATCAACGTAGGCATGCTACCCGGCCACTGCTAGTTGTGTGTTAGGTTTAGTTCATGGTCAGCTCAGTTCCCATCTTCCAAGAGCTAGTTCCTATATATGCTGATGCTATGTTCTCTTGCCATTGAGATCATGACACCACACATGATGCTCCATACTGTATAATGACCACACATGATGCTCCATACTGTATAATGACCGCACATGATGCTCCATGCTGTATATTGGCCGCACATGATGCTCCATACTTTATAATGACCACACATGATGCTCCATACTGTATAATGGCCACACATGATGCTCCATAATGTATAATGACTGCACATGATGCTCCATATTGTATAATGACCGCACATGATGCTCCATACTGTATAATGACCCCACATGATGCTCAATACTGTATAATGACAGCACATGATGCTCCATGTATAATGACCGCACATGATGCTCCATACTGTATGACCGCACATGATGCTCCATACTGTATAATGACTGCACATGATGCTCCATACTGTATATTGGCTGCGCATGATGCTCCATACTGTATAATGACCCCACATGATGCTCAATACTGTATAATGACTGCACATGATGCTCCATACTGTATATTGGCTGCGCATGATGCTCCATACTGTATAATGGCCACACATGACGCTCAATACTGTATAATGACCGCACATGATGCTCCATACTGTATAATGACCACACATGATGCTCCATACTGTATAATGACCACACATGATGCTCCATACTGTATAATGACCACACATGATGCTCCATACTGTATAATGACCACACATGATGCTCCATGCTGTATATTGGCCGCACATGATGCTCCATACTTTATAATGACCACACATGATGCTCCATACTGTATAATGGCCACACATGATGCTCCATACTGTAGAATGACCGCACATGATGCTCCATACTCTATAATGACCACACATGATGCTCCATACTGTATTATGGCTGCCCATGATGCTCCATACTGTATAATGACCGCACATGATGCTCCATACTGTATAATGGCTGCCCATGATGCTCCATACTGTTGGACATGATGGACAAAGTTTGCGGTGCGCAATGCACGCCGCGGCAAATCTTAGGCCACGCCTCTGACCACACCGCTTCATAATTAGTCACACCCATATCCACGTCCCAACCACACCCATTTAGCACTGCTGATCACACTGTTTCATATACAATAATTATAAACAAAAAAATATGGCCACACAGTGCTCCATACTGTGTAATGGCCACACATGATGCTCCATACTGTATATTGACCGCACATGATGCTCCATACTGTATAATGGCCACACATGATGCTCCATACTGTATAATGGCCACACATGATGCTCCATACTGTATAATGGCCACACATGATGCTCCATACTGTATAATGACCACACATGATGCTCCATACTGTATAATGACCACACATGATGCTCCATACTGTATAATGACCATACAGTGCTCCATACTGTATAATGGCCACACATGATGCTCCATACTGTATAATGGCCACATGTGATGCTCCATACTGTATAATGGCCACACATGATGCTCCATACTGTATAATGGCCACATGTGATGCTCCATACTGTATAATGGCCACACAGTGCTCCATACTGTATAATGGCCACACATGATGCTCCATACTGTATAATGGCCACATGTGATGCTCCATACTGTATAATGGCCACACATGATGCTCCATACTGTATAATGGCCACACATGATGCTCCATACTGTATAATGACCGCACATGATGCTCCATACTGTATAATGGCCACACATGATGCTCCATACTGTATAATGGCCACACATGATGCTCCATACTGTATAATGGCCACACATGATGTTCCATACTGTATAATGGCCACACATGATGCTCCATACTGTATAATGACCACACATGATGCTCCATACTGTATAATGACCACACATGATGCTCCATACTGTATAATGGCCACACATGATGCTCCATACTGTATAATGGCCACACATGATGCTCCATACTGTATAATGACCACACATGATGCTCCATACTGTATAATGACCACACATGATGCTCCATACTGTATAATGACCGCACATGATGCTCCATGCTGTATATTGGCCGCACATGATGCTCCATACTTTATAATGACCACACATGATGCTCCATACTGTATAATGGCCACACATGATGCTCCATAATGTATAATGACCGCACATGATGCTCCATACTGTATAGTGACCGCACATGATGCACCATACTGTATAATGACCCCACATGATGCTCAATACTGTTTAATGACAGCACATGATGCTCCATACTGTATAATGACTGCACATGATGCTCCATATTGTATAATGACCGCACATGATGCTCCATACTGTATAATGACCCCACATGATGCTCAATACTGTATAATGACAGCACATGATGCTCCATGTATAATGACCGCACATGATGCTCCATACTGTATGACCGCACATGATGCTCCATACTGTATAATGACTGCACATGATGCTCCATACTGTATATTGGCTGCGCATGATGCTCCATACTGTATAATGACCCCACATGATGCTCAATACTGTATAATGACTGCACATGATGCTCCATACTGTATATTGGCTGCGCATGATGCTCCATACTGTATAATGGCCACACATGACGCTCAATACTGTATAATGACCACACATGATGCTCCATACTGTATTATGGCTGCCCATGATGCTCCATACTGTATAATGACCGCACATGATGCTCCATACTGTATAATGGCTGCCCATGATGCTCCATACTGTTGGACATGATGGACAAAGTTTGCGGTGCGCAATGCGCGCCGCGGCAAATCTTAGGCCACGCCTCTGACCACACCGATTCATAATTAGTCACACCCATATCCACGTCCCAACCACACCCATTTAGCACTGCTGATCACACTGTTTCATATACAATAATTATAAACAAAAAAATATGGCCACACAGTGCTCCATACTGTATAATGGCCACACATGATGCTCCATACTGTATAATGACCGCAAATGATGCTCCATACTGTATAATGACCACACATGATGCTCCATACTGTATAATGACCACACATGATGCTCCATACTGTATAATGACCACACATGATGCTCCATACTGTATAATGACCACACATGATGCTCCATGCTGTATATTGGCCGCACATGATGCTCCATACTTTATAATGACCACACATGATGCTCCATACTGTATAATGGCCACACATGATGCTCCATACTGTATAATGACCGCACATGATGCTCCATACTGTATAATGACCACACATGATGCTCCATACTGTATAATGACCACACATGATGCTCCATACTGTATAATGACCGCACATGATGCTCCATGCTGTATATTGGCCGCAAATGATGCTCCATACTTTATAATGACCACACATGATGCTCCATACTGTATAATGGCCACACATGATGCTCCAAACTGTATAATGACCGCACATGATGCTCCATGCTGTATATTGGCCACACATGATGCTCCATACTGTATAATGGCCACACATGATGCTCCATACTGTATAATGACCGCACATGATGCTCCATACTGTATAATGACCGCACATGATGCTCCATACTGTATAATGACCGCACATGATGCTCCATACTGTATATTGGCCGCACATGATACTGCGTACCATATAATGGCCACACAGCTACTCCTACACACGCGGCTGCGCTCCGTACACTTTGCACACACGGCTCTGCTCCATACACCTCGCACACACACGGCTCCGCTCCGTACACCTCGTACACACATGGCTCCGCTCCATACACCTCGTACACACACGGCTCCGCTCCATACACCTCGCACACACACGGCTCCGCTCCATACACCTCGCACACACACGGGTCCGCTCCATACACCTCGCACACACACGGCTCCGCTCCGTACACCTCGTACACACACGGCTCCTCTCCATACACCTCGCACACACACGGCTCCGCTCCATACACCTCGCACACACACGGCTCCGCTCCATACACCTCGTACACACACGGCTCCGCTCCATACACCCTTCTTGATACTCCATCCGGAATAACCTCTTTCTTCAAATCTTGAGGCAAGATCTTTGGCTTGTTCATGAAAAGAATGGTCGTTACAACAAATTCTTCTGGTTCCCAGAAATTGATCAGTAGGTAATCCTTTGATTAATGGACGTGGGTGTGATGAAGATGCATGAAGTAGGGTATTGACGCTGTCAGTAGCCATAAAAAAGCTCACATCAACCCCAAACTTATTACCCCACTTGCCACCGCACCAGGGAAAGTGGGAAGAGTCAGGGTAAGCGCCTGATTGTCGCATCTTATGGATACGCCATTTTTGGGCAACAGAGGACTGTTGTTCTTAGCCTGGGAGGGGGGCCAATATCACTGCTCCCTTCCCAGGCTATTTATATCAACCCACAGCTGTCTGTTTAGACTTTTCTTGCTAGATATTATAGAAGGCCCCTATATCAGCTTCTTCTGGGGTTCCCCATAAACTAAACAGTAAAGGATAAGCAAACAGCTATGAGCTGTTATTAATAACCTGGGAACCTTTTGGGATAATCACCCTCTTCCCAGATTATTAACATCGGTCCCCAGCGGGTTGTTCCACTTCAACAATCACTTTCCCCAAATGAGGACTTGCTGCTGAACAAGTGTTAGTCATGGGGGTGGCTACAATCACCTGTTTTTGCTGGATCCACTAATGACCTTTTGAGGACATGAAGCTTTTTCAAAAGAATGGGTTTGTACATAATACATAGTGTTTTTCAGAACAAGATACTGGAAGATGAGTATTTCTTACTCATCAATCATTTTGTCCTTTAGCACTCACTAATCCTCAAACGCATTTGGCCGATTTCACATTTATTTGGAGCCTTCATCGCAAATGTCCTCTGACAGAAAAAAAGAGCTCTGCATGTACCTATTATTCCTGTCAAATAATGTACTATCTTGGCTGCACATCCAACTGAGTATGCATGTGTATAGAAGAGTCAAGAGGAATAGCTATCAGACAAATGAGTCCTCAGCTGACTGTTACATGGACATTGTTTACATGAGCTAAACCTAAGTTTGAGGTACACATCTTGAGATTTCCTGAAGGTACACGTCTGGAGGATCTCCTAATCTACGACATGTTTGAGGAAGATCCTCTGATGTATACAGTACAGACCAAAAGTTTGGACACACCTTTTCATTTAAAGATTTTTCTGTATTTTCATGACTATGAAAATTGTATATTCACACTGAAGGCATCAAAACTATGAATTAACACGTGGAATTATATACTTAACAAAAAAGTGTGAAACAACTGAAATTATGTCTTATATTCTAGGTTCTTCAAAGTAGCCACCTTTTGCTTTGATGACTGCTTTGCACACTCTTGGCATTCTCTTGATGAGCTTCAGGAGGTAGTCACCGGGAATGGTCTTCCAACAATCTTGAAGGAGTTCCCAGAGATGCTCAGCACTTGTTGGCCCTTTTGCCTTCACTCTGCGGTCCAGCTCACCCCAAACCATCTTGATTGGGTTCAGGTCTGGCGACTGTGGAGGCCAGGTCATCTGGTGTAGCACACCATCACTCTCCTTCTTGGTCAAATAAACCTTACACAGCCTGGAGGTGTGTTTGGGGTCAACGCAAACTGGATGGAATAGCATGCCGCTGCAAGATGCTGTGGCAGCCATGCTGGTTCAGTATGCCTTCAATTTTGAATAAATCCCCAACAGTGTCACCAGCAAAGCACCATCACACCTCCTCCTCCATGCTTCACGGTGGGAACCAGGCATGTAGAGTTCATCCGTTCACCTTTTCTGCGTCACACAAAGACACGAATTAATGAATTAACACATGGAATTATATACTTAAAAAACAACTGAAATTATGTCTTATATTCTAGGTTCTTCAAAGTAGCGACCTTTTGCTTTGATGACTGCTTTGCACGCTCTTGGCATTCTCTTTATGAGCTTCAAGAGGTAGTCACTGGAAATGGTTTTCACTTCACAGGTGTGCCCTGTCAGGTTTAATAAGTATAAGTGGGATTTCTTGCCTTATAAATGGGGTTGGGACCATCAGTTGGGTTGTGCAGAAGTCTAGTGGATACACAGCTGATAGTCCTACTGAATAGACTGTTAGAATTTGTATTATGGCAAGCAAAAAGCAGCTAAGTAAAGAAAAACGAGTGGCCACCATTACTTTAAGAAATGAAGGTCAGTCAGTCCGAAAAATGGGGAAAACTTTGAAAGTGTCTCCAAGTGCAGTGGCAAAAACCATCAAGCGCTACAAAGAAACTGGCTCACATGAGGACCGCCCCAGGAATGGAAGACCAATGTCAGGATCTCACTCAGTCGGAGCAGCCTTTAGAAGTGGGGAATCACCAGAAATAATACACAAGACACGTCTTGTATAGTGTATCACTGGGAAGTCTCTGAAGCACGCCTCCCTTCAAGGTGCTATCCCTTCTTTATATAGTTGTATCGGTAGGTTCAGTGGTTATACAAGTTTTGCATGTTTAAACAAAGAGACAAAACAGGAAAGAAAGAAAAAACAGTTTCGTGGGCGGCAGTTTCACAACAAACAGTACAAAGGCAATTCCACAGACAAGAAAAACAGGATTTCATACTATAGCTAAAATGTCCTTGAATGGACAGGTCAATATTTATCACAAATTCTTTTTTGTGGTTCATTGAGGTAACCATTTTTGTTCTGCTCTTCACAATCCCCCCTTTGACATATTCCATTCAAAACCTTGTCATATAGACGATCATTTTAGTCATACTTTTTGTGATATTACAACAAAAAAAAAACAAAAAAAAAAACTTTATATTCTCGCATCCATTACACAAAATTTATTTGTGCATACCAAGATACCCTTGAGTACAACCTTGAATAATACATATATAATTACAATAACTATAACTGTATGTATTAGGCTTTGCATAATCCCGGTAACCCACCCACCGATCCCTCTGAACCAATTGGCCGGGTTAAGAAAAGAAAAGGTATCTGACCACCAGCTATCCTTATTTTGGTCATTGTCTTTGTCATACTGATCCCTGAGTCGTTGTACGTCTTCTAATTTAAATCTCATACTCATAGTACTATTTGGGTCTATATAATGACAGCAGGTGGGTCCGATGATTTGACACATACCCCCTTGTGAGGCAGTTAGGTAATCCAATACCAGGGTATGTTGGTTAGTGATTATTATAAGCTGATTCTGTACAGCTATACTAGTATTTAATATGTCCAATATATCCCAAATCTGATCATCTAGATAATCCGTGGCTCTAACTAATTTATCCCACATCTGTGTTAACATAGGATAAATAAAAATGGTACTAGCAATTTTGTTGGGAATTCCCATTTGTACTATATGTGGCCTCCCCGAGGGACGTGGTGAGTTATCTGCAGCTCTTTTATACAGTGTGTGCTTGGGCACGGCTTGCATATTCACTTGTTTATTTGAAATTATGAAAGTAGCCGGGGTTAGGCGTCCTAATGTACAATGTTTTGATTTTGCTTTTTGCTCCCTCTAGTGGTCATTAGTGAATTGACTCTGGAGCGTCTGTCTTTTTCTTTATCCTCACCTGGGCCGTTAGTTCAGGGGCGTTGCTATATAAGCGCCTTGGACCTTCAGTTCAATGCCTGGCATCGTTGAAATCAGAGCTAATCTGTTGTGCTCTTGTCCTCTGATCCTGGTTCCTGTATTTTAAGCTAAGTCTGCTTCTTTGCTTTTTGCTTTGGTTTTGTTTTGTATTTTTGTCCAGCTTGTTCCAATCTGTTTCCTGACCTTTGCTGGAAGCTCTAGGGGGCTGGTGTTCTCCCCCCGGACCGTTAGACGGTTCGGGGGTTCTTGAATCTCCAGCGTGGATTTTTATAGGGTTTTTGTTGACCAGATAAGTTATCTTGCTACATTCTGCTATTAGTAAGCTGGCCTCTCTTTGCTGAACCTTGTTCATTTCTGTGTTTGTCATTTCCTCTTACCTCACCGTTATTATTTGTGGGGGGCTTGTATCTTGCTTTGGGGTCCCTTTCTCTGGAGGCAAGAGAGGTCTTTGTTTTCTTCTCCTAGGGGTAGTTAGATTCTCCGGCTGGCGCGAGTCATCTAGCGATCACCGTAGGCATGATCCCCGGCTACTTCTAGTGTTGGCGTTAGGAGTAGCTATTTGGTCAACCCAGTTACCACAGCCCTATGAGCTGGATTTTTGTATCTCGCAGACTTACACGTTCCTCTGAGACCCTGTCCACTGGGGTCATAACAGTATGCCAGGCCAGTATTAAATGTTTAATGCATTGCAGAAGTGGGATTATAAGAAAGAAAATTTTGAGTTTTTTTTTTTCTCTCTCATTTTTTTTTTTTTTTTTTTTCTTTTCCCCTTTACCTCAGAGTGGCTTAAGCTTGCTGCAGACATGAATGTCCAGACCTTGATTACAAGTGTGGACCAGCTTGCCGCTCGTGTGCAGGGTATACAAGATTATGTTACCAGAAATCCTATGTCAGAACCTAAGATACCGATTCCTGAACTGTTTTCAGGAGACCGATTTAAGTTTAGGAATTTCAGGAATAATTGTAAATTGTTTTTGTCCCTGAAACCTTGTTCGTCTGGAGACTCTGCTCAACAAGTAAAAATTGTTATTTCATTCTTACAGGGTGACCCTCAAGATTGGGCTTTTTCGCTGGCGCCAGGAGATCCGGCATTGGCTGATATTGATGCGTTTTTTCTGGCGCTCGGTTTACTTTATGAGGAACCCAATCTTGAGATTCAGGCAGAGAAAGCCTTGCTGGCTATGTCTCAGGGCCAGGACGAGGCTGAGGTGTATTGCCAAAAATTTCGGAAATGGTCCGTGCTGACACATTGGAACGAGTGTGCACTGGCCGCTAATTTTAGAAATGGCCTTTCTGAGGCCATTAAGAATGTTATGGTGGGTTTTCCCATTCCCACAGGTCTGAATGATACCATGTCCCTGGCTATTCAAATTGACCGGCGGTTGCGGGAGCGCAAAACCGCAAATTCCCTCATGTTGTTGTCTGAACAGACACCTGATGTGATGCAATGTGATAGAAAAACCGCAAATTCCCTCATGGTGTTGTCTGAACGGACACCTGATTTGATGCAATGTGATAGAATCCTGACTAGAAATGAGAGGAAAATTCATAGACGCCGGAATGGCTTGTGCTACTACTGTGGTGATTCTACACATGTTATCTCAGCATGCTCTAAACGTATATCTAAGGTTGTTAGTCCTGTCACCGTTGGTAATTTGCATCCTAAGTTTATTCTGTCTGTAACTTTGATTTGCTCATTGTCATCTTATCCTGTCATGGCGTTTGTAGATTCAGGTGCTGCCCTGAGTCTTATGGATCTTTCATTTGCTAAGCGCTGTGGTTTTATTCTTGAACCATTAGAAAATCCTATCCCTCTTAGGGGTATTGATGCTACGCCATTGGCAGAAAATAAGCCGCAGTATTGGACACAGGTTACCATGTGTATGACTCCTGAACACCGCGAGGTGATACGTTTTCTCGTTCTACATAAAATGCATGATTTGGTTGTTTTGGGGCTGCCATGGTTACAGACCCATAATCCAGTCCTTGACTGGAAGGCTATGTCAGTGTCTAGATGGGGCTGTCTTGGTATTCATGAGGATTCCCTGCCTGTGTCTATTGCTTCTTCTACGCCTTCGGAAGTTCCGGAGTATTTGTCTGATTATCAGGATGTCTTTAGCGAGTCCAGGTCCAGTGCATTGCCTCCTCATAGGGAATGTGACTGTGCAATAGATTTGATTCCAGGCAGTAAATTTCCTAAGGGAAGACTGTTTAATCTGTCGATACCTGAACATACCGCTATGCGTTCATATATCAAGGAGTCTCTGGAGAAAGGACACATCCGTCCGTCTTCTTCCCCTCTTGGTGCGGGATTCTTTTTTGTGGCTAAAAAGGACGGATCTTTGAGGCCTTGTATTGACTATCGGCTTTTAAATAAGATCACTGTCAAATTTCAGTATCCTTTGCCGCTGTTGTCTGACTTGTTTGCCCGGATTAAGGGTGCCAAGTGGTTTACCAAGATAGACCTTCGTGGTGCGTACAACCTTGTGCGCATTAAGCAAGGGGATGAATGGAAAACCGCATTCAATACGCCCGAAGGTCATTTTGAGTACTTGGTGATGCCTTTTGGGCTCTCTAATGCCCCTTCAGTTTTTCAGTCCTTTATGCATGACATTTTCCGGAACTATCTGGATAAATTTTTGATCGTTTATCTGGATGATATTCTGTTTTTTTCTGATAATTGGGACTCGCATGTGGAGCAGGTCAGGATGGTCTTTAAAATTTTGCGTGAAAATTCTTTGTTTGTCAAGGGCTCAAAGTGTCTTTTTGGTGTACAGAAGGTTCCCTTTTTGGGGTTCATTTTTTCCCCTTCTGCTGTGGAGATGGACCCAGTCAAGGTCCGAGCTATTCTTGATTGGACTCAGCCCTCGTCAGTTAAGAGTCTTCAGAAGTTCTTGGGTTTCGCTAACTCCTACCGTCGTTTTATCGCTAACTTTTCTAGCATTGTGAAACCTTTGACGGATATGACCAAGAAGGGCTCCGATGTGGTTAATTGGGCTCCTGCTGCCGTGGAGGCTTTCCAGGAGTTGAAACGCCGGTTTACTTCGGCGCCTGTTTTGTGCCAGCCTGATGTCTCGCTTCCCTTTCAGGTCGAAGTGGATGCTTCAGAGATTGGAGCAGGGGCCGTTTTGTCGCAGAGAGGCCCTGGTTGCTCTGTTATGAGACCTTGCGCCTATTTCTCTAGGAAGTTTTCGCCTGCGGAGTGAAATTATGATGTGGGCAATCGGGAATTGTTGGCCATGAAATGGGCATTTGAGGAGTGGCGTCATTGGCTCGAGGGTGCTAAGCATCGTGTGGTGGTCTTAACTGATCACAAAAATCTGATGTATCTCGAGTCTGCTAAACGCCTGAATCCTAGACAGGCCCGCTGGTCATTGTTTTTCTCCCGTTTTGACTTTGTTGTCTCGTATTTACCAGGGTCAAAGAATGTGAAGGCCGATGCTCTTTCCAGGAGCTTTGTGCCTGATGCTCCTGGAGTCGCTGAACCTGTTGGTATTCTTAAGGATGGTATTATCTTGTCAGCTATTTCTCCAGATCTGCGACGTGTGTTGCAGAGATTTCAGACTGATAGGCCTGATTCTTGTCCTCCTGACAGACTGTTTGTGCCTGATAAGTGGACCAGCAGAGTCATTTCCGAGGTTCATTCCTCGGTGTTGGCAGGTCACCCAGGAATTTTTGGCACCAGAGATCTGGTGGCCAGATCCTTTTGGTGGCCTTCCTTGTCTAGGGATGTGCGGTCATTTGTACAGTCCTGTGGGACTTGTGCTCGAGCTAAGCCTTGCTGTTCTCGTGCCAGCGGGTTGCTCTTGCCCTTGCCTGTCCCTAAGAGACCTTGGACACATATCTCCATGGATTTCATTTCGGATCTTCCGGTGTCTCAAGGCATGTCTGTTATCTGGGTTATATGTGATCGCTTCTCCAAGATGGTCCATTTGGTTCCTTTGCCTAAGCTGCCTTCCTCTTCCGATCTGGTTCCTGTGTTTTTCCAGAACGTGGTTCGTTTGCACGGCATCCCTGAGAATATTGTGTCAGACAGAGGATCCCAGTTCGTTTCCAGATTCTGGCGATCCTTTTGTAGTAGGATGGGCATTGACTTGTCGTTTTCGTCTGCTTTCCATCCTCAGACTAATGGACAGACGGAGCGAACTAATCAGACTTTGGAGGCTTATTTGAGGTGTTTTGTCTCTGCTGATCAGGACGGTTGGGTGACCTTCTTGCCATTAGCTGAGTTTGCCCTTAATAATCGGGCTAGTTCCGCCACCTTCCTTTCGCCGTTTTTCTGCAACTCTGGTTTCCACCCTCGTTTTTCTTCGGGTCATGTGGAACCTTCTGACTGCCCTGGGGTGGATTCTGTGGTGGATAGGTTGCAGCGGATCTGGAATCTTGTGGTGGAAAACTTGAAGTTGTCACAGGAGAGGGCTCAGCGCTTTGCCAACCGCCGCCGCGGTGTGGGTCCCCGACTACGTGTTGGGGATTTGGTGTGGCTTTCTTCCCGCTTTGTTCCTATGAAGGTTTCCTCTCCCAAATTTAAACCTCGTTTTATTGGTCCTTACAAGATATTGGAAATTCTTAATCCTGTATCCTTTCGCCTGGATCTTCCTGTGTCGTTTGCTATCCACAACGTATTTCATAGGTCCTTGTTGCGGCGGTACGTTGTGCCTGTGGTTCCCTCTGCTGAGCCTCCTGCTCCGGTGTTGGTTGAGGGCGAGTTGGAGTACGTGGTGGAGAAAATCTTGGATTCTCGTCTCTCCAGGCAGAGGCTTCAGTACCTGGTCAAGTGGAAAGGCTATGGTCAGGAAGATAATTCCTGGGTGGTCGCCTCTGATGTTCATGCGGCCGATTTAGTTCGTGCCTTTCACGCCGCTCATCCTGATCGCCCTGGTGGTCGTGGTGAGGGTTCGGTGACCCCTCACTAAGGGGGGGGTACTGTTGTGATTTTGCTTTTTGCTCCCTCTAGTGGTCATTAGTGAATTGACTCTGGAGCGTCTGTCTTTTTCTTTATCCTCACCTGGGCCGTTAGTTCAGGGGCGTTGCTATATAAGCGCCTTGGACCTTCAGTTCAATGCCTGGCATCGTTGAAATCAGAGCTAATCTGTTGTGCTCTTGTCCTCTGATCCTGGTTCCTGTATTTTAAGCTAAGTCTGCTTCTTTGCTTTTTGCTTTGGTTTTGTTTTGTATTTTTGTCCAGCTTGTTCCAATCTGTTTCCTGACCTTTGCTGGAAGCTCTAGGGGGCTGGTGTTCTCCCCCCGGACCGTTAGACGGTTCGGGGGTTCTTGAATCTCCAGCGTGGATTTTTATAGGGTTTTTGTTGACCAGATAAGTTATCTTGCTACATTCTGCTATTAGTAAGCTGGCCTCTCTTTGCTGAACCTTGTTCATTTCTGTGTTTGTCATTTCCTCTTACCTCACCGTTATTATTTGTGGGGGGCTTGTATCTTGCTTTGGGGTCCCTTTCTCTGGAGGCAAGAGAGGTCTTTGTTTTCTTCTCCTAGGGGTAGTTAGATTCTCCGGCTGGCGCGAGTCATCTAGCGATCACCGTAGGCATGATCCCCGGCTACTTCTAGTGTTGGCGTTAGGAGTAGCTATTTGGTCAACCCAGTTACCACAGCCCTATGAGCTGGATTTTTGTATCTCGCAGACTTACACGTTCCTCTGAGACCCTGTCCACTGGGGTCATAACAGTACAAGTACCCTTTATACCTACGGGAAGCCATTTATATGCTCCTTCTCCGCATATCCAAAATGTACCCTCAGGCAGATCCCACAAAGCTGAGTGCTGCAATACCAATCTGTGAGCCAAATCCACAAAACTAGATACATTCTGAAGCATACACCAAGAGGGTTTTTGTCCCAAGGGGCTACAGTACCCGGCTGCGGGATTCCCACATACATGCATTCCGTTGACATACTCATTGGATTCATTACAAACCAGGTTCCCCGGCTTACTTGTACAACTGTTTGCATAACCTTGGGGGAACAACTCGGAATGTTCCCATTATGTATGTATCTTTCCAATACTGTAGGTTGGAAAGCATCAGAGGAAGGGGTGGTTGTACTGAAACTGAGCTGTAGATTTTCAGTGGGGACCTGTCCTAAATCAGTTAATCCAGTTTTATTCCTAGGTACCCATTTTTCCTCCCTTGAATGCTAAATATTGTAAGTTGCCTATTTTTCCTGTAAGATTGCCCTGCCACCAAGGAAATTCTACCCATCCCACAACTGGTATGGCGATTGTAGTATTCCATAGTCTAGTATTGCCAGGTTGGTTGTTGGCCAGGTTGTCTGAACAATTAGGCCAAGCGAATATTTCTTCAGCTGACACGGGAACTGCTAGAAAAGGTATACTTGTGGCTGATACTGGTGAATGGGTACAGATCCAACAATCTGCCAGGGGTTGCGTATTATTTAACAAGTCATGCACTAATTTTCTATGATGTTGTACGAATCTATTGTTCAAAGGGGCTAGAGAATTCAGTCTTTCCCATGCCTCCGTTGAGGTTAACATTATTAACATCAATATCATGAGTCTTATACTGCTTTTTTGCAATGGCTTGCATTGATGCCTTCATGGCTCCATGATGCCTTTCCTTCAAGCTTGACTGCTGTCGGAGTTGTTAACAGGACTTGGAAAGGTCCGTCAAACCTCGGTTCCAGAGTCTTTCTGGTGTGTCTTTTCACGTAGACTTGATCACCAGGTTCCAACTTGTGGCCTCCTTCGAGATTTTCTGGATCTGGAAGGGAAGCAAAAACTTGCGAATGCACTTTAGTTAAACGTTTTTGTAATTCTTGTACATAAGCAGTTAAAGTCTCAGTATTCAACATCAGTTGTTGTGGAAAATAACAACCCAAATTTGCTGCTCTACCAAAAAGAATCTCATGTGGTGACAGCTTAGCCTTCCCCCTTGGGGCGTTTCGGATGGAATACAGGGCAAGTGGTAGACACTCGGTCCAAGGGCTTTCCTGTTTCTGCCATGGCCTTCTGGATTTTTAATTTTATTGTTCCATTTAATCTTTCCACTTTACCTGAACTCTGTGGGTGATACGGAGTGTGAAACTGGTTTTCTACTCCCAACATTTTCATAACATTCTGGAATATTTCCCCAGTAAAATGGGTACCCCTATCTGACTCGATCACCTCAGGCATGCCGTAACGGGGTATCAGTTCATGTGCTATTTTAATGGCAGTAGTTTTTGCTGAGGCTTTACGAAATGGATAAGCCTCTGGCCACCCTGAGAACATGTCCACACACACAATCACATATTCGTATCCATTGTACCTAGGAAGTTGGATGTAGTCGATCTGGAGTCTTTGAAAGGGATACAGTGGTCTTACATGATGCTTGGTTGGGGTTTTAATGGCCTGACCTGGATTGTGTGCCAGGCATATAGCGCATGCAGCACACATGTTCCAAGCAAAATTACCAAAGCCTGGAGCCAACCACCTTTCTTTTACCTTGAGCGTCATACCATTTGCCGACACATGCGTGGGTAGGTGGAGGTCACTTGCCACTGCGGGGTACCAGGCTCTGGGTAAACACAACAAAGTTCCTTTTTTCCATAATCCTTGCTGATCTTCTGCCCCTTTTTTCTGCCACTGCCCTCGTTCTTCGTCGTCTACCTGTTTCTGAGCTTCCTTCAATCTCTCCTCATCATCTTCAGAGCTATCTAGTGTGTGGGCATGATGTAAGGGTTTACGTGCTGCCTGTTTTGCTGCCTTGTCGGCTTTATCGTTACCCCTAGCTTCCTCGGTGTCGAGTCTCACATGTGCAGCTACCTTTATCAACGCTATTTCTTTAGTTTCTTGTGCTGCCTCCAGAATCTGTCTAATGAGGGAGGCATGTTTAACAGGTTGGCCTGAAGCAGTCATATAACCTCTGGCTCTCCATATTACGCCAAAATCGAAAATAATGCCATGTGCATATCTAGAATCAGTGTATATGTTTGCTGTCTGATCTTTGGCTATTTTTAGAGCTTCAACCAATGCCGTAAGTTCTGCTTCTTGTGCAGACTGATTAGCAGGGAGAGGTTCTGCTTTCAGCACTTCATGCTGAGTTACTACCGCATAACCTGTATGAAATTGTCCATTCATATCTGCATATCTACTGCCATCTATGAAAAGTTCAAATGTAGCATTACAGAGTGGCTTGTCACGTACATTACATAAGCCCTGAGTCTCTTGTTCCATTAATTGTACACAATCATGCATTGACTTTGATGGGTCAAAGGAGTTGGAGAGTGCAGTTTCCTCAGGTATGGTACCCCCCTCAGACTCTAAAGGGAGCAAAGACGCGAGATTAAGAGTCTGAACCCTGGCAAAGGAAATGTTGGGTGGCAGTAGTAGGGAACATTGGAGACGGAGGTGTCTGGCCATTGAAATATGTTTAGGTTGGACCTGGTTAAGAATGCCATGTACATCATGAGTGGTCTGAACTAGAAGTGGGTGATCAAGAACAATCTCAGAAGCTTTATCTAATAACAGTGAAATTGCGGCTACTTAACACCCTAGGAAAACTAAACTTTTAGCTAAGGTACACTGACTCTAGTTGTATCCTGCATCAGGTGAACGAAACCATGTTGTCCGTCCAAACTTCAAGGTCAGCACACTGTATAACATGACACTCCATCGTGTACATCCGTTATCTGTCCATGCTTACTCGCCTATCTTAGCTCACGTAACAACACCCTTTATCTAATCTAAGATGCACAAGAAAACAAACAAACAAAGTCAGTTTTACAGCTGAACTTCAAAGCTTAGGTGAACACACACCTCCCTACCTATCTTAGTTCAAGCAACAAATCAGAGCATCCATGGATGTGACTCTATTATCCTGTGATCTGTGTTACTCTTATCATTATGAATTCTATAGAAACCTGGAGCCTGGAGTTAAAAACCACAGGGGGTCTGATAGAAAACAGCAAAAAAAAAAAAACAACAACTAACAAATCCTATTATCATTGCAATCACATTGCACCTCAGATAAGGCCCTTCTGCCTCCTGTCTAAAGCCCCCCGTCTCACATAGCGAGATCGCTAGCGAGATCGCTAGCGAGATCGCTGCTGAGTCACTAGTTTTGTGACGCAACAGCGACCTCCATAGCGATCTCGCTATGTGTGACACGTACCAGCGATCAGGCCCCTGCTGCGAGATCGCTGGTCGTGTCGGAATGGCCTGGACCTTTTTTTGGTCGTTGAGGTCCCGCTGACATCGCTGAATCGGTGTGTGTGACACCGATCCAGCGATGTCTTCACTGGTAACCAGGGTAAACATCGGGTTACTAAGCGCAGGGCCGCGCTTAGTAACCCGATGTTTACCCTGGTTACCAGCGTAAATGTAAAAAAAAACAAACAGTACATACTCGCCTTCTGATGTCTGTCAGGTCCCTTGCCGTCTGCTTCCTGCTCTCACTGACTGCCGGCCGTACAGCGAGAAGTGAAAGCACAGCAGTGACGTCACCGCTGCGCTCTGCTCTCAGTGTACGGCGGCTCAGTCAGAGCAGGAAGCAGACGCCAAGGGACCTGGACACCGAAAGGCGAGTATGTACTGTTTGTTTTTTTTGGTAACCAGGGTAAACATCGGGTTACTAAGCGCGGCCCTGCGCTTAGTAACCCGATGTTTACCCTGGTTACCCGGGTGCTGCAGGGGGACTTCGGCATCGTTGAAGACAGTTTCAACGATGCCGAAGTCGTTCCCCTGATCGTTGGTCGCTGGAGAGAGCGGTCTGTGTGACAGCTCCCCAGCGACCACACAGCGACTTACCAACGATCACGGCCAGGTCATATCGCTGGTCGTGATCGTTGGTAAATCGCTATGTGAGACGGGGCCTTAAACCACACTGGTCTAACAATTCATTTCAATAACAAAAGAGCAAACTTAGCAAATAGAAGAAGAATAAAAGGAGCTAAAACAAAAGAAACAATGAAAGACCAGAGACCAGATAGAAACTCTATAATCTGAGTTTACATCAAGACCTCACTATCCTCCCTGGTTGTAATTGGCCATTTAATATTTGATATATCACCTTTTCCATCACTCCCCCCTTTTTGCCCTGCACAGGGCACAATTGGTCGGAGATCTGACCTTGTGTTCAGAGACAAAGAGAAGGCCGGCACCACATTTGAAAAATCATTGATGATATTTTTCAGACTAGTAATCAGTTGGGAACTAGTATCCAGCTCCACACTGCACTGATTAACAATGGCATCACTGGCTGCTGCCATTTCCTTCACAGCTCTGACCTCAGCCCCAGACTGAATCAGCTGGGCTTCCATATCAACACAATGATTTTTCATTTTCAGCAGTTGTGATTCAAGACTAGCAATCTGCTTTTCTCTGTCTACATTATACTGTTCATTCTCTGCCAGTTGTGTCTGTAAGGCACACACTCTCTGCACATTAGTCACACAACACTGGCAGTGGAAATTTGGGGAATCTGCATTACACAGGGATTCCTCATACACACAGATCAGTTTAGCTAACATTTGTAGTCGTTTGCTTGATTTATTCAAGACCGACCGTTTCTGTATGCACATGCTGTCATGCCCACATGCTTGTTCCAATAGGGCAGACCACAGCATTTCTGCTACCCTAGAGACATCAATCAACGCTTGGATCTGATCTATCCATTTCTTGTCTCTGATTATGCCTTTTTTTTTTTTCTCCTGAATTCCTTCCCATTTTTTTCCTACTAAAGGCTTCTGCCTTAGTAACTCCAAACTTACTAAAAAATCTTTCTCAGCCCCTTAGTGGCATCTTCACCACTTCTCTCCTTTATGATAGTATAGATATCTAATTCTTCTGGTTCCGACTTTGTTTGCTTATTCCCCATTTTCTTATCCTGAGCTTTCTTGCCCTAGGTGGCGTTTGGGTATGAGAATACCTCGTTACCTTCTTCCTAAGGAGCTAGGATGTCTTTTCTTGCCCTAGGTGGCGTTTGGGTATGAGAATACCTCGTTACCTTCTTCCTAAGGAGCTGGGATGTTTAAACTGTGTTGATGTAAGAAAATCCTGATTCCTACACCTATAGCAAACAACACAAATGCAACCAGACAGAAAAAGAACATACAACGTATTCTTGTCCCAGGCTAATTTATCTGTCCTGGGCTCATACTATCATACACAACGTATTCTTGTCCCAGGCTAATTTATCTGTCCTGGGCTCATACTATCATACACTTATCCGTCACCAGGTTTTTGTCAAAGACAGGGTCAGAGATTGAACCATAGGCGCGGAGGTCTCCCTGAAAGGACGCAACCACGTTGCCCAGTGGGACAGTCACTTCTTCTGTTTCAACACCCTGGGCGGCTTATAGGGCTATTCCCAACTTCCACACACCTTTTATTCACATTCACTCTCATTCAATGCCGTACTCCGTGAGGTGATCAATTCCTAAATAGTTCAAGAACCCGAGCTATAGGTATCCTCCTCTACTAGAACTACCCGCTAAAGAACACGACACAGAAAATCTTACGGATAGTGCAGGGCAGATATAAGAGATCTAACAGTGTCTCTTACCTGGCCAGGTTTTTGTTCATCTGCCGTCCATTATCCCAGATTCTCTTTTCGTTCGTATTCTGCCGGTGTTCTTGAAGGAATACACAGACCTCGGGTCCCCGTTCAGGCGCCAGGAAATGTCAGGATCTCACTCAGTCGGAGCAGCCTTTAGAAGTGGGGAATCACCAGAAATAATACACAAGACACGTCTTGTATAGTGTATCACTGGGAAGTCTCTGAAGCACGCCTCCCTTCAAGGTGCTATCCCTTCTTTATATAGTTGTATCGGTAGGTTCAGTGGTTATACAAGTTTTGCATGTTTAAACAAAGAGACAAAACAGGAAAGAAAGAAAAAACAGTTTCGTGGGCGGCAGTTTCACAACAAACAGTACAAAGGCAATTCCACAGACAAGAAAAACAGGATTTCATACTATAGCTAAAATGTCCTTGAATGGACAGGTCAATATTTATCACAAATTCTTTTTTGTGGTTCATTGAGGTAACCATTTTTGTTCTGCTCTTCACACCAAGAGTCACCTCTGCTTCTGAGGATAAGTTTATCCGAGTCACCGGCCTCAGAAATCGCAGGTTAAGAGCAGCTCAAATTAGAGACCAGGTCAATGCCACACAGAGTTCTAGCAGCAGACACATCTCTACAACAACTGTTAAGAGGAGACTTAGTGCAGCAGGCCTTCATGGTAAAATAGCTGATAGGAAACCACTGCTAAGGACAGGCAACAAGCAGAAGAGACTTGTTTGGGCTAAAGAACACAAGGAATGGACATTAGACCAGTGGAAATCTGTGCTTTGGTCTGATGTGTCCAAATTTGAGATCTTTGGTTCCAACCACCGTGTCTTTGTGCGACGCAGAAAAGGTGAACGGACGGACTCTACATGCCTGGTTCCCACCGTGAAGCATTGAGGAGGAGGAGGAGGTGTGATGGTGTGGGGGTGCTTTGCTGGTGACACTGTTGGGGATTTATTCAAAATTGAAGGCATACTGAACCAGCATGGCTACCACAGCATCTTGCAGCGGCATGCTATTCCATCCAGTTTGCGTTGACCCCAAACACACCTCCAGGCTGTGTAAGGGTTATTTGACCAAGAAGGAGAGTGATGGGGTGCTACGCCAGATGACCTGGCCTCCACAGTCACCAGACCTTAACCCAATCGAGATGGTTTGGGGTGAGCTGGACCGCAGAGTGAAGGTAAAAGGGCCAACAAGTGCTAAGCATCTCTGGGAACTCCTTCAAGATTGTTGGAAGACCATTCCCGGTGACTACCTCTTGAAGCTCATCAAGAGAATGCCAAGAGTGAGCAAAGCAGTCATCAAAGCAAAAGGTGGCTACTTTGAAGAACCTAGAATATAAGACATAATTTCAGTTGTTTCACACTTTTTTGTTAAGTATATAATTCCACATGTGTTAATTAATAGTTTTGATGCCTTCAGTGTGAATGTACAATTTTCATAGTCATGAAAATACAGAAAAATCTTTAAATGAGAAGGTGTGTCCAAACGTTTGGTCTGTACTGTATGGTAAGGTTTAATACTAGAGGTTGGGACCGTCCCGAATAGGGTCACCATGACGTGTTTGGATGTCTTTTTAATGATAATGTTAACTAAGTACCCTTTGTTATTTTCATGCACTATTGCTATTTACTTACTGCAGAGTGTTTGCTCACTTTGTTTTTATCTTAGGTTTTGTATTTTACTGATAAAGCAAAGCTGACAGTGCACAGGTCAGCAGTCTCATTGAGATACAAGGATTTCAGGGTCACTTCATGCCATTGTCAGATAGAATCACAGGACTTTATACTGATTTCTAGTCCTCGAACAAACGTGATCTGAGACCAAGGCTGGCCATACACATTAGATGGCTGAACAATGCTTCAGCCGACAGCCATCGCAGCTGACTGACCCATACACAGGATCACTCGCAGCTGAATGCTCCTGTGTTCTCTATGAGAAAGCTGCCAAATGGCTCGTCAGCCAGCGGCTTATCTGAGGGAGAACAATGCAATCGATATCTCTCCTATACATCAATCAGCCAGTCCCCCATACACATTAGATTGCTGGCTGAACCCATCAATATTGCCAGATTTGGCCGACATTAGTCTAATATTATGCACCTGTAAAACTAAATACGTTATCTATATTATGTTTTACCCCTGTTCTTTTTGTTATATAGGAAAAACGATAAGATCAATGTTTGTAATATTCCGTGAACACTTTCATTCTATCTCAACAGGTAAAGGCTCTCCAAGATTTATAAGGCACATTCAGGAGAAGCATGAATCAAATCCTCGCTGCCTGTGATTTGCAGGGTTAGAAGTAGCTAAATTCCCACCACGTGGGGGAGATCATTATAAAATTCTTTTAAGATGAGAGGCAAAATGGATCATCAAAGCAAAAGCGCAGGGTCCCTTAGGACTTGATGAAAGATTTGACTACCCTTGCTTCCTGTTAATGTGCTCTAATAATGTCAAATCAAGTCATAGAAACGATCAACGAAAAATTGTTTTTTGTAAGAATGTTTGCAATTTTTAATGTATAGTTCTATTCAGAACTTTTTAAATTGTATTTTAATGATATGCAAATGCTGTCACATGATGAGGCATAAAAGGATATGAGATGTTACTTGTTACACCTGGACCTGTGGAAGCGTATCTTAACGCGAAACGGCCGTCGTTCTGTCCTTTTCCTATCTGCACTTTTCCTGCCCGTGAAACCATGTCCATGAAAACCTTTTTGTAATAAAGGACTAAGGTTTACATGCCACGAAAGAATGAAGTGTTGCTGCTCTTTTTTTCTTTTTTTTTCCTTTCATTGGATTAGTCTAATATGTATGGGGGTCTTAAGGGCTTATTCAGACGACTTTTTTTTCCCACTTACGAGTTCTGTCTGTGTCAGAGGTGTAGCTAGGGTTTTGGTTCAGGGGGGGCGAAGCTTCTGAGTGGGCCCCTAACCAGGTAACCTTAATTACAACTCGGTGACGAGCCCTAAGGCTATGTGCACAGGTAGGAAATGTGGTGCAGAATTATCTGCACTAAATGTGCATCTCCTGGCAGAATCTGCAGCTGCGTTTTTGATGCGTTTTTTGCATGGTTTTTATGCAGTTTTTACCACTGCGGATTTCTATTAATGGAGGGGTGCAGAAACGCACAAAAGAAGTGACATGCACTTCTTTGAAATCTGCAGCGTTTCTGCGCGGATTTTTCTGCACCATGTGCACAGCTTTTTTTTTTTTTTTACATTGATTTACATTGTACTGTAAATCACAGTGCAGTTTTGCAGCGTTTCTGCAGCAGAAAAAAACGATGCAGATCTGCACTAAATCTGCATCGTGTGCACACAGCCTAATACTGGAGGAGAACCTCAGCAGATGACCGTGCTGTTACTTAAGATAATCTCTATATAAAGACCAACATTGATATTACCACCATATGATCAGTGGTAGATACCAGTCCTACAGAACATATAACAGATCACTACACAGTTATAGATAATGTCTTACCGCTGATGTTCTTTCCATCTGGCCCAGACCGACATGACAACTTCTTCCAGCTACAACTCGTCTGCAGAGATTACAACAAAGACACGTTTCACTTCTCATATTCCAGCACCATCACCATCTATCTCCAACCTGCACAAACTCCCCATCCTACTGATACCCCAATACAGAGCCGCTGCTGCCGTATGTGTCCCTATTACTGCCCCTGTTAATAATCTTTAATAATAATAATCTTTATTTTTATATAGCGCTAACATATTCCGCAGCGCTTTACAGTTTGCACACATTATCATCGCTGTCCCTGATGGGGCTCACAATCTAAATTCCCTATCAGTATGTCTTTGGAATGTGGGAGGAAATCAGAGTGCCCGGAGGAAACCAACACAAACACGGAGAGAACATACAAAACTCATTGCAGATGTTGTCCTGGGTGGGGTTTGAACCCAGGACTCAAGCGCTGCAAGGCTGCTGTGCTAACCACTGCACCACCGTGCTGCTACTGATACCCCAATACTGAGCCCTTGCTGCGTTTTGTGTCCCTATTACTGCACCTGATTCCCCAATACTGAGCCGCTACTGCCGTATGTGACCCTATTTCTGCACCTGATACCCCGATACTGAGCCGCTGCTGCCGTATGTCACCCTATTACTGCCCCTGATTCCCCAATACTGAGCCACTACTGCCGTATGTGACCCTATTTCTGCACCTGATACCCCAATACTGAGCTGCTGCTGTCGTATATGTCCCTATTACTGCTCCTGATACCCCAATACTGAGCCGCTGCTACCTTATGTGTCCCTATTACTGCACCTAATTCCCCAATACTGAGCCGCTGCTGCGGTACGGGCAGTAATAGGGACACATAAGGTAGCAGCGGCTCAGTATTGGGGTATCAGGTGCAGTAATAGGGTCACATACGGCAGCAGTGGCTCAGTATTGGGGAATCAGGTGCAGTAATAGGGACACATAAGGCAGCAGGGGCTCAGTATTAGGGTATCAGGGGCAGTAATAGGGACATATACGGCAGCAGCAGCTCAGTATTGGGGTATCAGGGGCAGTAATAGGGACACATACGGCAGCATCGGCTCAGTATTGGGGTATCAGGTGCAGTAATAGGGTCACATAAGGTAGCAGCGGCTCAGCATTGGGGAATTAGGTGCAGTAATAGGGTCACATACGGCAGCAGCGGCTCAGTATTGGGGTATTAGGGGCAGTAATAAGGACACATAAGGCTACTGCCGTATGTGACCCTATTACTGCACCTGATACCCCAATACTGAGCCGCTGCTGCTGTATGTGTCCCTATTACTGCACCTGCTGTGCAGTTCTCTGTGTCCTCTAAATTCTAAAGCAACTCTCAACAATATAGTAATGCTGGGTGCAAGTGCCCTAGAAAACAGTGCCCATATTTTGCCCCCTAGAAAGTAATAATGCCCTCTGTGTGCCCCTTTGATAGTCACAGTAACCTGAGTTCCCCTATAACAATAAGTGCCCACTTTACATTTAATAAAGTCCTGAGTCTCCACCTGTACAGCTCCCCTATGCACAGCATGATGCTCTCTTATACACAGTATAATGCACCCACACAGTATACTGACCCCTTAGTAGCCCCCAAACTGTTTGATGGCTCCAACAATGTATAATGACACCCACACTGTAATCTCCATACTGTATGATGGCCCCCTAGATAGCCTCCATATACAGTAGCATAATGCACCAAATAGTCCACACTATAGTATAATGCACTCCCCATAGGCAGACTCTATAGCATACGGCAGCCCCCATAGGCAGACCCTGTAATAAGGCAGCACCCCCATATAGAGACCTTGTAATAAGGCAGTACCCCCATAGGCAGACTCTGTAGTATAAGGCATCACCCCCATAGGCAGACCCCGTAATAAGGCAGCACCCCCATAGTCAGACACTGTACTAAGGCAGACCCCTGTCAGACCCTGTAATGAGGCAGCACCCCCATAGTCAGACCCTGTTATAAGGCAGCACCCCTATAGGCAGACCCTGTAATAAGGCGGCAGACCCTGTAATAAGGCAGCACCCCCATAGTCAGACCCTGTAATAAGGCAGCCCCCATAGTCAGACCCTGTAATAAGGCAGCCCCCATAGTCAGACCCTGTAATAAGGCAGTACCCTTATGGGTAGACCCTGTAATAAGGCAGCACCCCCATAGACCCTGTAATAAGGCAGCACCCCTATAGGCAGACCCTGTAATAAGGCAGCACCCCCATAGTCAGACCCTGTAATGAGGCAGCACCCCCATAGTTAGACCCTGTAATAAGGCAGCACCCCTCTAGGCAGACCCTGTAATAAGGCAGCACCCCTATAGGCAGACCCTGTAATAAGGCAGCAACCCCATTGTCAGACCCTGTAAAGAGGCAGCACCCCTATAGTCAGACCACTGCCGGCACCGGGCCCCTCCGCCTGCTCAGGGGCCCCATAGCGGCAGAGCAGGGAGATCGATTCTCCCTGCTCTGCCGCAGAAGGTAACTGTATTGGCGCGCTGCGCGCCGATACAGTTGCAGTAGCGTAGCTCTGGGTGGGCCCCCTCAGAGCACCGGGCCCGGGGTGCCTGCCCCCGCGGTAGCTCCACTACCGGTCTGTGTTTATTAAGGATAGAATTTATACTTAGTATTATAGTCTGTGGGGCTGGGCATATGTCCAGTTTTATTTGTGTGTACCGAGTGGTCGGTGCAAAAATCACAGAGACTTATCCAATATTGATCGGAGCGTCGAATCAAAATCGGCAATGCAAATCTATACATCAGTCTGTCAAGTTCGCATCATGATGTCATTTTAACCTATTGAAAAAGGGCACCTTTTAGAGAAAGCCATACAGTACAATTGACCTATTTTATATTTTTATTGCCTTATTAATGGTATTTTAACCAAAAATCAAATGTACTGTACCTTCTTAAGTGAATTACCATAATAATGATACTATATGGGACACATACACCATCTTGGATGCAGTAATATTTTAAAGTAGTGACTTGTGTTTTGTTAAGGCTCAAACATTATTAAAGAAATAGGGCAGATAGACTTTTACTATGGTGTACTTAGACACGTCCAGGATAGAGGCATGGGGACCTTTTGAGTCTTACCTTCAAGTGGAGACCTGATCACAATGGAGGTCTACAAAGTTTAGGCTAAATGCCCACTATGAGCAATTGGTGCTTTTTTCCGCTGTGTATTTTTATGCACACACAAACTCTGCCTCTTACCGCACCAGCAAAGTTAATGAGATTTATAGAAAGTCCATGCTCATTCTGCGTTTTTTTTGTGTAGCGTAAACTGACCTAAGGTGTAATTTTGAAAAGTGCAACAAGTCAATTTCTCTTACAATTACCTTGCTTTTTATTTCCCTATTTTCCCCATAGACTTGCGAGATGAGGAGAATCCGCAGATAGAACATGGTTTTATTACCTTTCTGCTGTGGTAACGTACTAAAAATGCATTTTCAGTGTTAAGTAATAGAAGGTATCCAAATAAGTTTCATTTAAAGACATGACATAACAAAAAGAGATGAACACCAAAACGTAAAAAAAAAACACTAAAACAACGCATGTACGAAAACGCACAAAAAATGCTATAATATTGCAAATTGATGCAAAAATTCTGAAAATGTTGAACATAAAAAACGCACTAAATCATCATTGCGGGAACTTTGCCTTAGGCCTCATTCAGACGTCCTTAATTTGTATGTATCTAAAAAACGATGTTACATCAGTGTTTTGGATTCAGTTTTCTACAGTCTTTGCTCATCTGTCAGTTTTTACCATCAGTGTTTCATCAGTGGTTTTTAACCCCTTACCGACTTCCGCCGTACTATTACTGCGGAGGTTGGATCCTCTGCTTTGATGTGGGCTCCGGCGGTGAGCCCGCATCAAAGCCGGGACAGGTCAGCTGTTTTGTACAGCTGACATGTGCCCGCAATAGCGGCAGGTGGAATCGCGATTCATCCGCCTCTATTAACTAGTTAAATGCCGCTGTCAAACGCTGACAGCGGCATTTAACTACCGCTTCCGGCCATCAGGCCGGAAATGAACGCATCGCCGACCCCGTCACATGATCGGGGGTCAGCGATGTGTCGGCGTAACAACCAGAGGTCTCCTTAGACCGCTATGGTTGTTGATGCCAGATTGCTGTGAGCGCCACCCTCTGGTCGGCGCTCATAGCAATGCAGTAAATCTACTACATAGGGGCGATCTGAAGGTCGCTCCTATGTAGCAGAGCCGATTGAGTTGTGCCGGCTTCTAGCCTCCCATGGAGGCTATTGAAGCATGGCAAAAGTAAAAAAAAAATGTTTTAAAAAATATGAAAAAAATAAAAAAAATATATAAAAGTTTAAATTAAATCGCCCCCCTTTTGCCCCATTCAAAATAAAACAATTTAAAAAAAAAATCAAACCTACACATATTTGGTATCGCCGCGTTCAGAATCGCCCAATCTATCAATAATAAAAAGGATTAACCTGATCGCTAAACGACGTAGCGAGAAAAAATTGGAAACGCCAGAATGTTTTTTTTAGTCGCTGTGACATTGCATTAAAATGTAATAACAGGCAATCAAAAGAACGTATCTGCACCAAAATGGTATCAATAAGAACGTCAGCTCGGCACGCAAAAAATAAGCCCTCACCTGACCCCAGATCACGAAAAATGGAGACGCTACGGGTATTGGAAAATTGCGCAATTTTTTTTTTTTTGTTAGCAAAGTTTGGAATTTTTTTTACCACTTAGATAAAAGAGAACCTAGACATGTTTGGTGTCTATGAACTCGTACTGACCTGGAGAATCATAGTGGTAGGTAAGTTTTAGCATTTAGTGAACCTAGCAAAAAAGCCAAACAAAAAACAAGTGTGGGATTGCACTTTTTTGCAATTTCATCGCACTTGGATTTTTTTTCCCCAGTTTCTAGTACACAACATGTTAAAACCAATGATGTCGTTCAAAAGTATAACTTCTCCCGCAAAAAACAAGCCCTCACATGGCCATATTGACGGAAAAATAAAAAAGTTATGGCTCTGGGAAGGAGGGGAGCTAAAAACGAAAACCGAAAAAGGGCAAGGTCTTGAAGGGGTTAAGTAAGAAAAAAATAAATACATAGAAAAGGTTCTCCCATTCATTACAACGTTAATCCAGGACAACACACGGACTGTACTTCAGATGCCATCCATGTGCTGTTCATGATTTTCACAGACCCATAGACTTGGATGGGTAATTATGATTTGTGAGTCGAATCAAAAACAAACATCTCCATGTTTTGTTTTGTTTTTTTTCTTTTTTTTTTACAGACATTCGGTCTGCAAAAAAATAATGTGATCAGAACCACAGACTATAATAAGTTTGTGATTTATCCGTGAAAAACACGGATAGAACACGTATGTGAAAAATGGACGTCTGAACGAGGCTTAGTCAAGAGTGTCTAGGATATACATGTCAAACTCTGGTTCGTGACCCAAATCTGGCATGCAGGGTAGTTTTATTTGGCCCACAACCACAGAACCACCACCCCAATGTGGCGCCATTATTCTGTATGGAGAATTATGTGGGGCCCATTATAGGGTATGGAGAACTATATGGGGCCATTATTCTGTATGGAGGACGATGTAGTGCCATTATTCTGAGTGGAGAACTATGTGGTGCCCATAATACAGTATGAAGGACTATGTGGGGCCCATTATTCTGTATAGAGGACTACCTGGGGCTCATTCTCTATGGAGGATTATGTGGGATTATGTGGCCCGCAACTTGTCCAAGTTTGTAATTTTGGCCCTCTCTGTGTGAGTTTGACATCCCTGGCCTAGAAAGATGCAGCCAAGTAAAAATGAGCAGCAGCCTCTAGCAACTTACCAAGCTGTCAAGGTATGTACAGTTCTAATAGACAATCTGCAGTGGCCTCTAGTTAGCAAATTTATTCTCCAAGGGCTATTATATGTTATATACAAGCAGCACATGTCAATTGTTGATTAATATAACAGACTATATGGTGCACATAATACTGTATGGAGGACTATGTGGTGCCCATTATACTGTATAGAGGACTATGTGGTGCCCATTATACTGTATAGAGGACTATGTGGTGCCCATTATACTGTATGGAGGACTATGTGGTGCCCATTATACTATATGGAGGACTATGTGGTGCCCATAATACTGTATGGAGGACCATGTGGTGCCCATAATACTGTATGGAAGACTATATGGTGTCCATAATACTGTATGGAGAACTATGTCGTGCCCATAATGCTGTATGGAGCAATATATGGGGCCCATTACACTGTATGGAGCAATATATGTGGCCCATTATACTGCATGGAGGACTATGTGGTGCCCATAATACTGTATGGAGGACTATATGGGACCCATTATTCTGTACAGAGCAATATATGGGGCCCATTATACTGCATGGATGACTATGTGGTGCCCATTATATTGTATGGAGGACTATATGGGACCGATTATACTGTATGGAGCATTATATGGGGTCCACTATACTGTATGGAGCAATATATGGGGCCAATTATACTGTTTGGAGCAATATATGGGGCCCATTATTCCGTATAAAGCAATATATTGTGCCCATTATTCTGTATGGAGCAATATATGGGGCCCATTATACTGCATCAAGGACTAAGTGGTGCTCATAATACTGTATGGAGGACTATGTAAGGTCCATTGCACTGTATGGAACACTATGTGGTGCAAATAATACTGTATGGAGGACTATGTGGGGCCCATTATACTGTATGGAGGACTATGTGGTGCCAATAATACTGTATGGAGGACTATGTGGGGCCCATTATACTGTATGAAGGACTATGTGGGACCCATTATACTGTATGGAGCAATATATGGGGTCCATTATTTTGTATAGAAGACTACGTGGTGCCCATAATACTGTATGGAGGACTTTGTGGGCCCATTATACTGTATGAAGGACTATGTGGTGCAAAAAATACTGTGGAGGACCATGTGGGGCCCATTATACTGTATGGAGGACTATGTGGGGCCCATTATACTGTATGGAGGACTATGTGGGGCCCATTATACTGTATGGAGGACTATGTGGTGCCCATAATACTGTATGGAGGACTATGTGGTGCCCATTATACTGTATAGAGGACTATGTGGTGCCCATTATACTATATGGAGGACTATGTGGTGCCCATAATACTGTATGGAGGACCATGTGGTGCCCATAATACTGTATGGAGGACCATGTGGTGCTCATAATACTGTATGGAGGACTATATGGTGTCCATAATACTGTATGGAGAACTATGTCGTGCCCATAATGCTGTATGGAGCAATATATGGGGCCCATTATACTGCATGGAGGACTATGTGGTGCCCATAATACTGTATGGAGGACTATATGGGACCCATTATTCTGTACAGAGCAATATATGGGGCCCATTATACTGCATGGATGACTATGTGGTGCCCATTATACTGTATGGTGGACTATATGGGACCCATTATACTGTATGGAGCATTATATTGGGTCCATTATACTGTATGGAGCAATATATGGGGCCAATTATACAGTTTGGAGCAATATATGGGGCCCATTATTCCGTATAAAGCAATATATTGGGCCCATTATTCTGTATGGAGCAATATATGGGGCCCATTATACTGCATCAAAGACTAAGTGGTGCTCATAATACTGTATGGAGGACTATGTAAGGCCCATTGCACTGTATGGAACACTATGTGGTGCAAATAATACTGTATGGAGGACTATATGGGGCTCATTATACTGTATGGAGGACCATGTGGTGCCAATAATACTGTATGGAGGACTATGTGGGGCCCATTATACTGTATGGAGGACTATGTGGTGCAAATAATACTGTATGGAGGACTATGTGAGGCCCATTATACTGTATGAAGGACTATGTGGGACCCTTTATACTGTATGGAGCAATATATGGGGTCCATTATTTTGTATTGAAGACTATGTGGTGCCCATAATACTGTATGGAGGACTTTGTGTTGCCCATAATACTGTATGAAGGACTGTGTGGGCCCATTATACTGTATGAAGGACTATGTGGTGCAAAAAATACTGTGGAGGACCATGTGGGGCCCATTATACTGTATGGAGGACTATGTGGGGCCCATTATACTGTATGGAGGACTATGTGGTGCCCATAATACTGTATGGAGGACCATGTGGTGCCCATAATACTATATGTAGGACTATACTGTCCAGTCTAAAATGATAAGTCTGCAGTCACTCAATTTTGAATCCCCCCAGCGTGCACTGTGTGCTGCGAAGATTCGTCAGTTTCGAAGCCATCGTAGAATTTACAATAGATATCACTTATGTAATGTAAGTGACATTTTTAGCATTGTACTATACCTATATTTCTCTGCTGTATCTGTGCATCATAAATCGTGGTATGTGATAAAGGGGCCCAACGAGACTCTTTTGCCCAGGGCCCACAAAAACCTAGAGCCGGCCCTGATTTTTGCCACACCCCTAGCTGCATCGATTTACTATTTATTTCTATATTGGCAAAAAGAGAAGTCAGAGGGGTGGTGGCAGCAGATGCCCGAAACTGCATAGCGTAGACCCAAATACGATACTATCCCACTGTATTGGGGCAGTTGGGACTACAAATGGGATGATCAATTCACGGGATCCCATTTCATTGTCCAGGTCACAATTTTTTGACTAGTCAGAGTTGGCGTGACGTTATGTTCGTTGTGATGCTCAGATGATGTCATGCCAACCCTGACAGATCAAATACCATGCTGGGGACGCCAGATGGTAGTAGTTTTGCGGGCCTTGCATCCAGCCGTCAGGTACCACTGATCAGGACGCTGGAACGACATCCTGCGAATGAATCGGCTCAACTCTAGTTGGGGCCTATGGATTTTATTGTTCACTCATAGTTGTAGCAGCCATAGCTTTCTAATTTTTACACAAGCTTTATTATATCGGGTCTTCTTTTTTTGTGTCTGTAAGGCCGGGTTAACACGTTGCGTTGGTACTGTGCTTTTTATTTTCTGCAGGTGTCTTCACCAAACTACACAATAAATCTTTGGAGATGGAAATTTCATTCTCCAGCAGGACTTGGCCCCTGTCCACACTGCCATAAGTACCAATACCTGGTTTAGAAACAACAGTATCACTGTGCTTGATTGACCAGCAAACTCACCTGACCTTAACCCCATACAGCACCTATGGGATATTGTCAAGAGGAAGATGAGAGACACCAGACCCAACAATGTAGCAGAGCTGAAGGCTGCTATCAAAGCAACCTGGGCTTCCATAACACCTCAGCAGTAGGTCGTAGTAGTAGTACTGATCGCCTCCATGCCACGCCGCATTGATGCAGTAATTGATGCAAAAGGAGCCCCGACCTAGTATTGAGTGCATTTACTGAACATACATTTCAGTAGGCCAACATTTCAAATTTTAAAATAATTTTCCAAGCTGATGTTATAAAGTATTCTAATTTACGGAGATAATGACTTTTGGGTTTTCATTGGCTGTAAGCCATAATCATCAACATTAACATAAATAAACACTTGAAATAGATCACTCTGTAATGACTCTATACAATATATGAGTTTCACTTTTTGTATTGAAGAACTGAAATAAATTAACTTTTTGATTTTATTCTAGTTTTGTGAGATACACCTGTAGAACACTCCCCTACTTGGTAGTGCAGGCTGTGTCTCACAGCTTTTGCTATTGCCTACAAAATTGCATATTGTGGGTTTGAATCACGGTGCACAGATCACAAAAAATAGTTTATTTAAAGTGAGCCTGTCAGCTGATACATGTTGCCCAATCTACGAGCTGCAATATCAGGTGCTGGTGGTACGATCTCAGCCAGATATGACTGACTGAAACACTATGGTGCTGTTGACTAGACAGGTGGGTCTCCGGCGGCTTGTATTCTCCCGCTGCTTGGTATTGACAGGTCTCCGCCTAAACGTACATGTAGGCAGAGTCCTGTCAGTAGGCGAGGTAATGCTGCCAGAGACCCGCCTGTATGACTAGTCTGCAGCGCAGCTCGGTCCCCAGCAGCTTTTATACTATATTTTTCTGTAAAATGTCACAGCGTTTCAGAGTCAGACATACCTGGCTAAGGTGTTACAGCCAGTGCCAGGTACAGGACAGCAGGGAACACGTTCACCTTAATTGAATGCAACTGTGCACGGAGCAGAGAGATGACGGCCTCAGCCCCATGCAATGATTAGAGAGGTAATTAGGACACCTCCCTGACCTGCCGAGATAGCAGAACTGATCCTTCAAATCGGAATAGTCCTGCTGGATCCGGCACGCTTGCGAGCCATGTATATTGCACTGAGAAACAAGAAAAAAACTTGAGAGGTGAAATGGTGGGAAAAATGTTATTCTGCCATTTTTACTGCATTAATAGTGACATGGCAGGGCATTGCCTGGCTGTGGTGGAGTAAGGATGAGAGAGAGAGAGAATCCGACGGTCAGCGACAGATCCTGCGTCCATAGGCTTCCATTATAGCCGACGACGGGCAGCGCAGGATGCGTCGCTGACCGATTTTCCGACGTGCAGAAAAAACCGTTCCTCTGAACGTTTTCTCCGCACGACGGACCGCTACTTTCCGACGGATCCAGTGCACGACGGATGAAACGGATGGCCATCCGTCACTAATACAAGTCTATGGGAAAATGCAGGATCCTACCTAACTACTCACATCCCTACTATTCCAAGCTGGAGATTTACCAATCTACTCACTTCCAAGGCAACGGTACAACTACTCCAATGGTGCGAATAAAAGAAGACACTGACCTCAACTAATCCACCGGCATCATCCCCGTAGTGATTGAGCGGTTTCTAACCGGTCCGGCCATTGTGCATGCTGACCACAGTACACCCGAGATGGCCGTGCCCGATAACGTGCTTTTGGCACACAGCCTCCATTATCTAGGGGCCGAGAATAATTGTCCTCCCATTGCGATTATCTACAGATTCAAAGTAATCGCCATCATTAGCGGTATTGGCAAACATGGTAAATTTATGATGCATAGAACTTAGCACCAAACTGCACTTATTATGACGCAAAGTACATCATGTTTATAAGGCTGGATTTCCACATATAAGTTCTGATGACATTTTTTGGTGCAGAATCAAGGAATAACTATGTCTACAAAAACTCCATCAAAGTCTCATGAAATATTGCACGTAGATTTCATCTTTCGCAATCGATACGGTGAAATGTGCATATATCACATTCAGAATATGCTAAACAGTGGTGTTAGAAATTATCCATCGCATGTGTCCCCCACCTTATACAAATCATTGTGTAAGCTGGTCAAAGTGAGCAGGTCTGAAGACATCCAGCCACATTCATAATTGGTCTCGATTATCAAGTGGACTCCTAGATTAGATCCTTCTCCCGCCAGTGATGGGACAGGTTATTTCATACCCTTGAGTGTTTTTTTCTGGACTACCATAAATTCCACCTGAAGCGTTAGTGATTCTTATCAATGCGGATTAAATAAGCACAAGAATTCTCAATGATGACAACACAACATGTCATTGCCTGATCCAATCAATCAGTTCAATTTATTCTCAGCAGCATGAAAGGAAAAACAATCTTCCATGATTCCTCAGAGGGAAAGAGGGGGATGCGTCTGGCAGGCTACTTCTCAATCTACTGCCAATGAAGCCAGTTGGTGGTGGCTTCTCGGGTAGGACAAAGATGAAGATAGAGCTTGACGTCAATGAAGTCTGACATTTCATGTGCAAAATCCATCCTCTCCTCCTGTCTGTGCCACAAAAGTTACTCTCTTCACCTGAGCTTCCTCTCCAGTTTAAAAAAAAAAAAGGATATATAAGATGTCATCCAAGACATAGGATTCGTGGTGCATAAATAAGAATATAATCTGGCTACAAGATCACGGGATGTTTTATTACACTCCGATTGGGGCAAGTAGGAGGTTCCATGTTCCTAAATTGCTTATACAATAAAAAGCATGTCCTGCTACAACCCAGCAGTACGAGAGATTAAGGGGTTATTCCCAAGATATCACGTTATTCCCTATTCATAGAATAGGAGATAACTTTATGATCACTGGGGGTCTGACTGCAGGGACCCCCAGAGATCCCGAGAACAGGACTCCATAGAGCCCAGTATTGAACAGAGTAGAAGTGTGTGTGCTCGACTCCATTCATCATTGTCTATGGGACTGACAGATATAACAGAGTGCTGTACTCTACTTTCTCTGCCAGTCCCATAAACAATGAATGGAGCGAAGGTTTAACGTGTGCACACTTCTGCTCCATTCAACATTGGTCTCTACAGAGCCTGGTCCTTGTGACCTCTGAGGGCCCAGCGGTCGGACCCCAGTGATCATTGAGTTATCACCCTATTCTATATAGATGGGAGATAATTTAACATCTTGGAAATAACCCTGTAAACCTTTTACTGTCAATTTGGCCATTGTTCTAGCTGTCCCTGGGAAAACTGGGTGATTGCCATTACACAGAACACTTCCTTTTTTAATCAATCAGTGAAAACTACGGTTTTATTCTTAGGGTGGGGGCGCTGTCTCCTCTCCATGTCTATTATACTAACTATATGGGTTCTGCATGTAGAACCAAAGCCGGAGGAGAGTTTCCTAGAACCCGGTGTTGTGCTGTTCCTCAATACTTAATTGAAATCTGGGTGTTACCGGTTGGGGGCGAGTACATACACACCCCGATAGAGTCCAATCCACACTACCAGTGCCAAACTGTGAAGGAACATGCCCCTTTGACCTAAGGCATGATAATGTCCTGTTATCAATTTATTAATACATTTCTATGGGGCATAACAGAGGAACAAGACACAGAGTTATAAGAAAAGATGTTCCAGCAATGTTATTTCATGGGGAACGCAGGTATTTACTAAACCAAATATTAGGAGTGATAAACGCCCTCTTTACTAAAAGGATAAAGCTGGTTTTTATGCGGAGCTCCAAATCAAGTGCATAGATGTAAAGAAAAAAAAAATGCAATTTAACTGCCTGCAGCCTTTAGTAGAAGGACCAGCAGGTCCAAGCAACTCCTGGCTGCAGTCCTATGGCCGGGTAAAAGGGTGGACACAAGGTCCTGATTCCCTAAAGGGGTGCCAACTAGGAGGTTACCCCCATCAAACAGTTATCACCTGGAGATGGGAGATACCTTGTTTAACACCTAAAGATACCCTTTATTATTAACACATTATGCAGTAAGCTCCCTCCTTTGGGGGCTACAACTGTTTCAAATATTAAGCCTATGAAGAGGATTTGGATTTCTCTACAGTCACATTAAGACCACCATTTAACAGAGGTGGTCTTTTTAAGAGAAAAAAAAATGTAGTGATGTAGTCAGGAGGTTGTTTAATGCTTAAAAAGTCAGATTTGCCTTGCAGAAGTTAGACCACTGGAAGGTAGCCCCTACAGTGGGAGTCTCATAGGTTGTCAACCACCTATGAAAAGCAGCATTAAACCTCAAAGCACATGGCACCGTGTTATCGAGCAAGTCCCAAAGAGCTATTGATGCTTTCATTTACAAAAATGTCACCGGAAGTACTGCCAATGTTACTGGGGTGGGGGGAAGGTGCTGATGACATCAGATCACCAGGTCCCGCATACCACTGGTACTGCTTACATACAGGATCACATGTGGCCATGGCTGTCCGGGAGAGCGGGATGGCAGCAGAATGCTGGATGGCACACAGCCAGGGAAGTATATTAATTTTTATTTAGATTGCAGTTCGTTTCTGGCTACAGACGAATTTGATTGCTGAGCTTTGGTTAAAATACAGCTGTTTAGTCTTGAAAAAATAAGAAAAAGTCACATGTCCCTGGATGTTCTGTTGACGGTCAGGGATGGTGTCCAGGATTATGCATCGATCTCTTATATTTATATATTATTAAGTGTGACACATTTAATAGAGTGTGTGTACATGAGCCTGGATAAGATTGTAGCACCCAGATATAAACCATTCATTATTAAAGGGAACCTGTCAGGAGCTTTTGGCCCTTTAATAAATTACATTGCATCTTAGTGATAGCAAATCCATGTGTGACCAGCAAACTTGTCCATGTGTGACCAGCAAACTTGTCGCTTACTGTCCTATCCAGCAATGTAGCGGATTTGGAGAACCTATAGCTCCAGACAATACTTTTTTATTATTATTTTAAGACTAAACAGCAGCATGCATTGAAAAAAAAAAAAGGTTAAGAACCTTAAGAGGTTGGCCACTATGTGTAATTATAACTGTTTTATTAATTTAGAATTTTTATTTTTCTTGGAAAAAAAAATGATTTTGGCCAAAACTGTATGCATTTACCGTAATTGGGATTTACTAAAAACTTCACACTGTTTGCCTTCTGTAACCGCTGCGTTGCGCTGTCTACAGAATGAGTTAAGGGAGAATCAAGAGAGCTCGCTCTGATGGGAGACTTTCTAACTCTTTCTCTTCCTTCTTCTATGCTCCTCTGTCTTGATTTATAAAAACAAAGTTCAGATCATTTTTTTATGTGGTCAGAAATCAGCTGAGAGGAGCTCAGAAGTAGGAAGACAAGAGTTATAAAGTCAGAATGAGCTCATTGATGGACTCTGTGTTAACACTGCAGCCAACAGTAGTGCAACACAGACGCCTAAAAAAGCAAATAGTGCAAAAATTTAAATTTTAAAAGACACCGAAATGCAAAATGGACTTGCAGCCATGCATTTCAGTAAAAAACAAAAATTGAAAATTCCATGAATTTGTTCATATTCCTTAAAATGGCATCGAAAAAACGTCTTGTGCAAGATTGTCCATAAAAGTGTGGGTTCATGAGTGAGGCTACGTGACACTCTCTTGCGCCAATTGTATAAAATACTTGTGGCTCAGCTCATGCTCAGATGACCTGAAGATGGAAATGTCCTACAACTCTTCAGTGATCTCCTCTGCAGATCAGCAGAAGATTTATTGGGCAGTGTCATTGGCACTTTGTATCGTTCCTCTTCCCACCGCTCCAAAAACATGTGTGCTCACGGTCTTGCCTGGGAGCGATAGGGACAGACTCTTCACTCCCCTCTCTCGACTGCAGCTTTGATGTATCAGTAGCAATAATGGACATGCCAACGCTGCACTGATATATTTGGAGCCGCTAGAGAACATCTCGTAACCTCACTCGTGAATGTGCATCTCTATGGATTATGTGGTCACATGAGATCCCCATGGACACCATTGAAATCACATTTCTTGGACAGGACTTCAGTCCTTGTGTTGGTGGCCATGAGTCACATACATAGGGGTATGGCAGCTCTGAAAGGACAAAACATTGTTACCATTAGTAATTAATTAATGGTAGTTTAGCTATACTTGTGTATTAAGTGACGCACCCCTTTAACGATACATGCACGGTTAATAGGGGGACTGACATCAGAGGGGTTAAACATATTTGGAATTGCATAAAAAATGGCGATTCTAAGCAATTCTGGGATAAAAATATTGTAAGCTATGATGCATAGAAAGATGTCCTCGCAAAAGGGGAATTCTACATTTTGGAAAGTAATGTGCAGTACTCCACTATAGCAGTGAGCAAAAAGATATGTAGGACTCTGGTCCGGCATCTACAATGGGACTTGGTGGCAACTGAGTAAAGCAGCATGAACACCCTCAGCAGGGCACCCAAATGCTGGCACAATGGGCTCCTTTTGGGATTACTAAGTCTCAAGCTAAGGAAGACATGACACCACGGAGGCATAATAATCACAAAAGACACATAGGATGCCACCATTCGAGTGCCAGCCGAGGAAGGTCACCCTTTCCTAGTCTGGCCAACATGGAGTACAGCGGTGTTCCCTTTACTAGGGTTCTGTAAATCTTTCTGCTCAACTCTACTCCCTTCTTGTTAAAGAGGTTGTCCACTACTTTATCACGGATGACCCATCTTTAGGATAGGTCATCAATGTCTGATCAGTCAGGGTCCGACACCCGGTACCCCAGCTGATCAGCTGCTCTATGTGTTGGTGACGGTGACCACTGGCTGGAACTGCTCAATTGCGGAGCTGCTCCATCGTCAAATCAATAGAAGGCTGATGTGCATTACCCTACCGAGGCCAGTGTCAGAAGATGGAGCAGCTCCGCAATTGTGTAGTGACGGCCTCTGCCGTGGACACTGAGCACAGCTGATCAGCGGGGGTGACAGACCCAAGCTGATCAGATATTGATGACCTATCATAAGGAGGACGTTCCTAAGGATGAGTCATCAATGATAAAGTTGGGGCAACCTCTTTAATGGCTCTCAATGTGCTACCTACAGCCCAAGACCTGTTGGTTTGTTAAAATTGCAAAGCGACACATTAGAGAACATGCTGCCCCAATCCAGGCAAGTTCTGGAAATAAGGGAGCTGATTTCACAATGTAAGGGGTTGTATTTTATGTTAAAAAAAAGATATTGATATATGCATATGCAAAAAAAATCAATATAGAACGTAAAAACCTAAAAAAAAAAAAAAAAACTTCCTGGGGTGATTGACCCCTAACACTGGAGGGGTTGAAATAGACCATAACTTCCCATTTAGCTCTCCTTCCCACTCAAGGTCCCAGGAGAGCGCGGGTGTGGGGTAAGGCTGCTTGTGTCTGCCAGTCTCTGGGCACTGCTTCCTCCTCTGGAGAAGATCATAAGATGGTGCAGTAGTATAGGTAACTGGACCAGGAGGAGGGGGCTGACGAGGAGTCAGATGTCAGGAGATCACAGGCATTGCCGGCGAGCGGGGGGCACTGCTGCAATGTGGGCAGCGCGGTGTCAGGAGTAATGCGTATAATGAGGCAGTGCATGCACAGTGCCATTTTGCTGCGCGTTCTGGCGGGAGGCCATATATTCTGTGTAGCTGATTGTCACCTTCTCACTGCGGTACCTGTAGAAGAAAACACAGTGTTACAATGTGCTAAAGATAAATCCACAGGAAATAAAGAAAATCCAGGATTGTCTACAGTTAAAAAGTTTTTCCAGTTGCAGTTTGTTTTTTTTTTAAAAACAAACTGCTCTTTATTTACCCTCACCAGGTCCAGCACTCAATCTCCGCTGCTGATCCCGGAGTCTGTTATTGTCTGTAACGCTGACGTCACGTCGACAGAGCTGGAGTCAATAAAGGAGCTATGCGGCGAAGTCAGCGCTGAAAACAATAACAGACACCAGGATCAGCACAGAGACTGAACACTGGACCTGGGGAGGGTAAATAAAGAAGAGAATAAGACTAAGTGCTGGACCTGGGGAGAGTGAGAAGAAAACTCAGGGGGAGAGTTCTCAGAAACTGTGAAGCTACTTGAACCTCAAATCGAACTCATTCCCAACTCTACAGTGCTAGGGATCCAGGAGATTTCTGGATTTCCTCGGTCAGGCTCTCACAAAATCTAGTTTAGGATCTGTTCACATCACATTTATGGCTGCCATTTAACATGCTGTATGTACTGGAATTACATACCATTGTATGGCATAGTGTAGTTTACTGATTAATTCCAATATTTAGCAAAATAATGACTTGTATGGGCAGCCTAATATTACCCAATGGACACATATAGTGATTATCAAAAATAGCAATGTCCCTGCAGTTCTGAGAAGTTAGCAAAATAATTGGTTTGCCTCTGAACATAAACTATTTTGTTAGGCTACTTTCACACTAGCATCGTGCACTGCACGTCGCATTGCGTCGTTGTGGATAAAAAACGCATCCTGCAAAGTTGTCTGCAGGATGCGTTTTTTCTCCATAGACTTTTATAGACTTTTATTAGCGACGCATTGCGACGCAGTGCCCCATGTCGCAACCGTCGTGCGGCGGTTGCGTCGTGTTTTGGCGCACCACCGCCACAAAAAACGTTACATGTAACTTTGTGCATCGAGACCGCCATTTTCGACCGCGCATGCGCGGCCGAAACTCCGCCCCCTCCTCCCCGGACCTTGCAATGGGGCAGCGGAAGCATCATAAGACTGCTTCCGCTGCCCACGTCGGGCATTTTTTGCACAGTATGCGTCGGTACATCGGGCCGACGCAGCGCAACGGCCCCGTACCGACGCTAGTGTGAAAGTAGCCTTAGATGTTCTGTGATATCTACTTTTTGTTCTTAAAGGGAACCTGTCACCTGAATTTGGCGGGACCGGTCTTCGGTCCGATGGGCGGTGTTTTCAGGTGTTTGATTCACCCTTTCCTTACCCGCTGGCTGCATGCTGGCCCCAATATTGGCTTGAAGTTCATTCTCTGTCCTCCGTAGTACACGCCTGCGCAAGGCAATCTTGCCTTGCGCACGCGCAGTATGCTTTGTACAACTGCATTAGTGCACATGCGCCGGCGCACTATATCCCGGAAGTATTTCACTGTGTTACGGGACATAGTGCGCCGGCGCATGCGCACTAATGCTTTTCGGCTTTGCCCGCAGTTGGGCAAAGCATACTGTGCGTGCTCAAAGCAAGATTGCCTTGCGCAGGCGTGTACTACGGAGGACAGAGAATGAACTTCAAGCCAATATTGCGGCCAGCATGCAGCCAGCGGGTAAGGAAAGGGTGAATCAAACACCCGAAAACACCGCCCATCGGACCGAAAACTGGTTTCGCCAAATTCAGGTGACAAGTTCCCTTTAACTAAGGTACATCAATTGTTTTAGTGTTCATTTGCTTATTAAATGCAAAGTCAAGCAAGTTTCTAAATAGTATTTATAAAAAAAAGTTCTATCATTTTACTGCTGAAGGGTCTTTAAGTCCTTTATCTAGAAAAGTGTTCTACAAAAATGTTACAAATCCATGGGAGCTCCTGACACACTCTCTGCTTTCCCCCTCCCTTTTCTCACTGTTAGAGGTAGTAGGAAGGAGTGGAAATAAGTGCAGTTCCCGGGCTCTGTGTGGTGCTGATACATGAAAGCAAGTGAAGACCGCAGCAGCCTGGAAACATGCGTGCTCTGTGTGTGCAACTCCTTAAATAGCAGGTCGCTAAGTGCTCATGAGAAATAAGCCAGAAATGTACAAGAAGTGAAGAAAAGGTAAGAGCAACAATCTAGGACTAGCCTCACCTCCCATTTTATTATTATTCCACAAATAAACTCTTTCACCATGCTTACATGTGCCCTCTCAGTTGTTGCTTGTCTTTCTCTATCCCCAAACCCAAAACAGCAGTATCGGCATTGCCTCTCCCAGGAATCGCGTGCCATTATTTTCTATCTAAAACAAGTGTCTGTCTTGGTCTGAGCGCCCTAATCAGTCGTACTTTTCCTTCCTTACATTTTACACCCTTGTGGGCGAGTGGCTTGAATCAGCACGGATCCAGCAGCCTATCAACCATCCTGCAGGACCTGAAAGACAGTGGACCTGCGGTGACATCAGCATCACGTGACGTTCCACGTGACCGGCTAAACTCCGAAACCGGAAGCGGGGACGGCGAATGATGCAGGATAAGCACCACAGGCTCTGCAAACGTGGTTATGCCGGCAGCATAACTACGGCAGGTTAGTATACTTTGTTTTTAGCCTCCTCCACCTGATCACCGGGTATCACACCAGGAGCGCCCCTCCTCCTACTTTGCTTGCACTGAGGAGAAGCATCCGTTGAGTCACTCTGCCATAAAGGCCCAACTGGTGGAGGGCTGCAGTGATAGTTGACTTTGTGGAACTTTCTCCCATCTCCCTACTGCATCTCTGGAACTCAGCCACAGTGATCTTGGGGTTCTTCTTTACCTCTCTCACCAAGGCTCTTCTCCCACGATTGCTCAGTTTGGCTGGACGACCAGGTCTAGGAAGACTTCCGGTGGTCCCAAACATCTTCCATTTAAGGACTATGGAGGCCACTGTGCTCTTAGGAACCTTGAGTATTGAGAAATTCTTTTGTAACCTTGGCCAGATCTGTGCCTTGCCACAATTCTGTCTCTAAGCTCCTTGGCCAGTTCCTTTGACCTCATGATTCTCATTTGGTCTGACATGCACTGTGAGCTGTGATGTCTTATATAGACAGGTATGTGCCTTTCCTAATCAAGTCCTATCAGTTTAATTAAGCACACCTGGACTCCAAAAAAGGAGTAGAACCATTTCAAGGAGGATCACAAGGAAATGGACAGCGTGTAACTTAAATATGAGTGTCTGAGCAAATGGTCTGAATACTTAAGACCATGTGATATTTTAGTTTTTCTTTTTTATTCAATTTGCAAAAACTACTACATTTCTGGGTTTTTTTTCAGTCAAGATGGGGTGCAGAGTGTACATTTATGTGAAAAAAATGAACTTTTTTGAATTTACCAAATGGCTGCAATGAAACAAAGAGTGAAAAATTTAAAGGGGTCTGAATACTTTCCGTACCCACTGTACATCCTGAGGAAGCGAGAGCTGCTGCTCTCACTTCCTCCGGATGTATGTGATACGTCCAAAGGTGGGTAGAGTGAAGCAGCCACTGATTGGCAGCAGGGATAGCGTGACAATGTCACTTGATTGCTGGTAGAGCCAGTGCCAACACTGCTGGAATGGCGCAGGCACTGGAGGAGAGGTAAGTGTTATTATTTTACAATGGGGAAACATAGGGGATGAAAAGAGGTTGTTCGAGTATTGGACAACCACTTTAAATCCTTACTTTTATAACAAAAAAAAACCTCCTATCTACTCTTCCTCTCTCTGCTTCTCTTCAGTGCTGGTGATATATCTCCCAATCCTGGAAAATTGTTTTTCTCTCCCCCAGACTTTCCCTGGAACACCAAACATTGCCGTTTAGCACCGGACACCAACTGTTCGGTAAGAAATCCTAACTTTTAAGTTTGGATTTGCTCACCTCTACCTTCTATGCCTTGGCATCACCTGTTAAGGCAGATTATCTAGGCCCTATAAAACATTCGGCGATTGACTTGTACCTCTGAAATCGTCAAGCTTGAATCACTTTTATCTGATATTTATGCGGCCTGTAGCTTCCAGACTATAGTAATGTTGAGTGGTAAGGAACATCTATATATAATTGTCTAAGGGGTACTTCCGTCTTTCTGTCGGCAACTTCCGTCACGGAAATCCCGCGTCGCTGATTGGTCTCGCCAGCTGCCTGTCATGGCTGCCGCGACCAATCAGCGACGGGCACAGTCCGATTAGTCCCTCCCTACTCCCCTGCAGTCAGTGCCCGGCGCCCGCATACTCCCCTCCAGTCAGTCAGTCACCGCTCACACAGGGTTAATGCCAGCGGTAATGGACCGCGTTATTCCACGGGTTACGCACTCCGTTACCACCGCTATTAACCCTGTGTCACCAAGTTTTTACTATTGATGCTGCCTATGCAGCATCAATAGTAAAAATATCTAATGTTAAAAATAATAAAAAAAACAAAAAACCTGCTATTCTCACCTTCCGTAGTCCGACAATGCGCTCGCGCCTGCAGGTTCCGGTGCTAAGGATGCTATGCGAGAAGGACCTGCCATGAAGTCACGGTCATGTGACCGCGACGTCATCACACGTTCTGTGCGCCTGCGCGAGAAGGACCTGCCATGACGTAACGGTCATGTGACCGCGATGTCATCACAGGTCCTGCGCTCATACCAACCCTGGGACCGGAAGCTGCCGCGTGCACCGCACACAGGCGACAGGACTACGAGGGGCCCTCGGAAGGTGAGTATATGTTTATTTTTTATTTTTTAACCTGTGACATATGTGGTTGGGCAATATACTACGTAGCTGGGCAATATACTACGTGACTGGGCAATATACTACGTGACTGGGCAATATACTACGTGACTGGGCAATATACTACGTCGCTGGGCAATATACTATGTGACTGGGCAATATACTAAGTGGCTGGGCAATATACTACGTAACTGGGCAATATACTACGTGGCTGGGCAATATACTACGTGGACATGCATATTCTAGAATACCCGATGCGTTAGAATCGGGCCACCATCTTGTATACATCATACTCATGGACGAGGGGCATGGAGTAGACACTCATCAGACACATTTGAAGACGAGGTTGTGGAAAAGAGACCTGGGCAGAAGTATGGCACCACTCACCTTGTGAGTTTGATGCTTTTCCTAAATTCATTAGTAATGGGAGCTTTGAAGCCGCCTTTCCTGAGCAGAGAGTCTATTGTCTGAATCTGATCCCAATCTGAGAAGAGATACAAATACAGAAATATCGGTAGAAGCAATCTACAAGTTACATACTTACAAGTTTCAATACTTAGGAAGTTAGTATGTGATTATTAGAAATGTATGTTTTATGATGCAGGTATAAGGGATACTCAGTTTCCATATGACTGTTTAGGGGTCTTCAGAAATAAAGATATTAATATGAAGGGAGTGTCAGCCCAGAGTGGCCGTATAAGCTAAGCACGTAGCCTTACGTATGGGGTATAGCCACCATAAGAATCGCACCTCTAGTCTTCTAATCACTGCCTCCGCTCTGCAGACACTGGAGTGTAATAAGATATGCTAATTATGGTGCTTGGTGCCCTCTCCTTGTAGCCAAGAGGCTCAGCTCACAGCTCCGCCCATTTGTTTTGCATGTCTCCGCCTCTCTCACTGGTGATTGACAGCACTGACATGCCTGGATCAAGCACTATGTGATGAGAAAGCTCAGTAAAACCAGCATCCTCTCTGCAGATAGTGCTCGCTCCAAGCAAGCAGTGGTGTCAATCACCAGTGAGAGAGGTGGAGACATGCAAAACCAATGCACGGGGGAGGAAGACGGTGCACGGAGCCTCATGGCCTCGCGGAGGCTTCACCGCAGACCCCAATTAGCTTATTTTTATTACACTCCAGCTTCTGAAAAATGGAGGAAGTAATATATGTCAAGTGTGTTCTGTCAGTTTGTGACCACAGACTCCCTTTATTTGAATGTCCACCTTTGGTGACAATTAAAAAAAAAGAAAAAAGCCTAACCCCTTCACCCCCAGGTGATTTTCTATTTTTTCCTTCTCTTCTTGCAAGAGCCATAACTTTTTTATTTTTCCATTCACAAAGCCATATGAAGGCTTTTTTTTTGAGGGACGAGTTGTACTTTTGTAATGCACCATTCATTTTTACCACATATTGTAGTGGAAGACAGGCCATCCGGTTTTATTCTGAGCAGGCTGTCAGTCAGTGCCAGCGACGCGGTTACAGCCGCCACTCACTATGCACTGAGACGAGCCAGCTCACCTCTATGACTGACAGACGAGGAGGAAGAAACTGAACGGGTCATGTTTGGAAAGGGTTAAAGAGAACCTGCCCTGTGTAAAAATGCTATTAACTTGCAGATATAGAGTTAATCTGCAGGTAAATAGCATTAAATGCTGACTGGCCACCTTATTGAAAGGGCGGGTATTATTAACTTGTATTCCCTCGAGAGTCGCCAGCTTTCAGTCATAGGGGCGTGCACAAAGCGATGACTGTCACTGGCGCTCACTATACTGCGAGTTGTGACTGTAATCACTCTCTGGCACGTCTTCCACAATGGTGTAAATCAAAGTGTTGGGAAGGGACTACAGCTCGCTCACAGAATAGCGAGCGGTGACTGTAACCACTCTGTGCATACCCCTATGACTGAAAGCCGACGGCTCCTAGAACATATAAGTTAATTTCCTCCCGGTATCTGTGCTTTCAGTAAGGTGGCCGGTCGGCATTTTAATGCTATTTACCTGCAGATTAACATTATTTCTGTAGGTAAATAGCGTTTTTTTTGCACAAGACAGGTCCCCTTTAATAAAGCCCAATTGCAAAAATGATTTTTAAACCAAAATGCATGCATTTAAGTATACAAATATATACATATATAAATAAATGTCTTGAAAAGGGTGTCAACAAGTTATGTTAAGCAGAGTGTAAAGGAATATTGCAGCCTCGTATTGAAATGATAGGTGGTGGGGTTCTACCATTGTAACGGATGCATCCCGGTCCATAACTAGAACAGTGGAGTCCAGTCTCCCTCGCTGACCTCACATAATATATGGCAATACTTTAGATATACAGGTGAAATAACGTACCTTGTTCCTTGGCTACTTCTGGTAGGTAGGTGGCTGTGCGTTTTACCCCCTTTTCATTTAGGAACTCAATTCGGATGCCATGGAGTCCAACCTACAATAGAAATGACATGAGCAGTTAATCTGATTTTTAGATTGCAAACAAGAATAGCTTCTATAAAAGCATTAAGGCATTTACTTATATGTTATGGCTGTCCTTCCCTAAAAAGCATGTCCTTTTATATAACCTTATAATCTCCCAGCCATACACATTATGTAGGTAACACCACCAATGAAACAGATGATAATAAATATATAGGTGATATCCTGAAGTTGAGAGGTCATCATACTTGTAGACAAGGTACATAAACTGCAAATCTCCCCATCAGCATACTTCTCCGCATCCTAGACATTATACAGAATATCACTACATCTTAAAGCAGCGAGAGAGGATTTCACTACTCAGCAAACAGACTTCAACAACTTTATCTCTCTTAGAAAAAGAAATTGCCCCTTAAGCTTCATTACAGATGGCATCTGCTTTAGCTCCAGGAACTGCATCCACGGTTAGGGAATTTGGCCCAGTTTTCGAGTTCGGACACAAGATCTTGATTTGGTTCAAATCAGGACTTCAGATGGGAAAATAACAAAAATAATTGTATTACTCCTTTTGGATTATTTGAATCTGTACTGTCACCAGATTATCCAATCATCATCATTTTTATGGGATTTATATTAGTGAGCGACTCCAATCAGCTTAGAATATACAGAATATATCTTAAAGATATACCTTTCACCAAATTGTTCATGTTGAACTGGACACAAAATGGGATAGGCCATGCAGAGAGGAATAAACTTTACTTTGAAGTTTTGCCTCTCCATTGTGGAGATATTATCAAAGTATTTGGCACTTCAGCAGTTAACTTTTTAAAATCCAAGTGGGCATTACCAGAAAGATTTCACTGGGGGTGTGTACTTCTTCCTCTCTCAGACACTGACCAATCATAAGCAGGCAGCAGCAGACCATTGGTGCAAGAAGAATACTCCCCCCACAATAGCATTGACCAATAGTCTGCTCTCCTCTCTGCAGAGTGATGACATGTGCTGCACTCTCCTCTCTGCAGAGTGATGACTTGTACTGCAGCACAGCAGAGCTGAGTGTGACCAACTGGCAGCTTTCAGTTCTCATCTCTGGAAGTCTTCTTATAAACACTTCTGGTAGCTCTCCTCTCATAGTGCTGCCAGCTCTGCCAATCAGAAGCAGGGATCCACAAACATAGAGAAAAAGAACATGTCCCCACTATGGCTTAGAACAGGCTCTGTGTGGAATGATGACACAGCATTCAGTGTGGGGGTGCAGTATGGCAGAGTTGACATCACTACACATGCTTTGGCAAGGCTAATGTGTATCTGGTCCCGAAAATAAAGCTCATTTGAATTTGAGAGGAGAGCCAATGGAACTTCCCCATAACTATCCCTCCTTCAACACTGACTGCCAGAGATGAGAGCTGTGAGTTAATCACACTCAGTTCTGCTGTGCGCCAGCATAAGCCATCAGTCGGCAGTGAGGAAAGCAGACTGTTTGTCAGTGCTATTGTGGTGGTGTGTTCTCCTGTCCTTCGTGTGTTGTTGCCTGCTTATGATTGGTCAGCGATAGAAGAGGTGAATTACAGGGCCCTAGTGAAATCTCTCTGGTAATGCCCACTTGACTTAAAAAAAATAAATCAATTAAAAAAAAAATAATCACTGTTTAGGTGCCAGATACTTTGATTGCTGATGTATACACAATTGAAAGCCCAAAAAAATTTTTTAATCTGCTCTGCATCATCTATTATATCGGGTGTCCAGTTTAGCATAAAAAAAATAGGTGAAAGTGCTCTTTAACTTAGTGGATTGTCTTATGAAAATATTGCTCAAAACTCAACAGAGCATGTTAAAAGACATGCATTTGTAATAAACTGGCCTTTGAAAAAGTAATCATACCCCATGAACTTTTCCACATTTTTTCACATTACACCCATGGAAAGAGACTATACATAGATAAGAGCGTCAGTAAATAACTGCACATTACGACTCAATAATACATGGCTAATTAGGAGAAACAAGAGTCAAATGAACTAAACAAGAAAGTACCATAAAATTATATTTATTGAAAATTTGTAAAACACTAAAAGACATCATATATAATAGTATCACAAAAGTGAAATGGTGACTACATCAAAGTGCGCCACTTTGATGTAGTCACCATTTCACTTTTGTGATACTATTATATATGATGTCTTTTAGTGTTTTACAAATTTTCAATATAATTTTATGGTACTTTCTTGTTTAGTTCATTTGACTCTTGTTTCTCCTAATTACCCATGGAAAGAGGTTGTCCACTATTTTCTCATTGATGACCTATCCTTAGGTAGGTCATCAATGTCTGATTAGTCGGGGTCCCGAAACCAGGCACCTCGGCTTATTAGCTGTTCTCAGTGTTGGTCGCCGGCCAGAAATGCTCAATTGTGGAGCTGCTCGGTCTTCTGATAGTGGGCGCAGCTGGGTACTGCTGTGTATGTGTCTACCAGCTTTGCACATCTAGAGGTTGAAATTTTTGCCCATTCTTCTTTGCAAACTAGCTCTCCCGCAGAAAGATTGGATGTAGGCGTCTGTGATCAGCAATTTTCAAGTCTTGACACAGATTCTCAGTGGTATTTAGTCTGGACTTTGACTGAATCATTCACACACATGAATATGCCTTGTTTTAAACCATTCCATTGTAGCTCTCTCAGTATGTTTAGGGTCATTGTCCTGCTGGAAGGTGAACCTACGCCCCATTCTCAAGTCTTTTGCAGCCTCTAACAGGTTTTTCTCCAGAATTGCCCTGTATTTAGCTCCATTCATCTTTCCATGAACTCTGCGCAGCTTCCCTGTCACTGTTGAAGAAAGCACCCCCACAGCATGATACTGCTACCACCATGTTTGACAGTGGGGATGGTCTTTCCAGGGTGATGTGCTGTTTTGTTTTGTTTTCGCCACATATAGTGTTTTGCTTTTATCCCAAAAAGTTCTACTTTGGTCTCATCTACCCCAGGCACCTTCTTCCATATACTAGCGGTGTTCCCTTCATGGCTTTTCGCAAACTGCAAATCGGACTTCTTATGGCTTGCTTTCAAAAATTACTTTATTCTTGCCCCTCTTTCCTAAAGGTCAGATTTACTGTATGATGTATAGGACTAATAATTATGGACCCGTTGAAGCACATTCTGTGCGAAACGGCCGTCGTCCACTTTCTCTCTCCGCACCCTCCTGCACGCCTGATTTATTACATGGACATGTAACTATTTCTTCATGTCAGTCCAATAAAAACAGCACGATTTCACAAGCAAAAAAGGGTGAGTGCCGCATTTCTTTCTATTTTTTGTATCACGGACTTCATGCTTTTGATGCTGAGCACCTTGATCCCTGAGATTTCGTGCAAGCTGTTTAATTGGATTTACTTGTATCCAAGTCTGGATAGTGTACTCCTCTGGTGCCGTTCACTTCATAAACTTTTTCTTGTTTGGACTAATACTTATCCTGTGGACAGATTCTCCCACCTGAGCTGTGGATCTCTGCTGCTCTTCCAGAGTGACCATGGGCCTCTTGACTGCTTATCTAATAAGTGTTCTCCTTGCTTGGGATGCCAGTTTAGGTGGACGGCCATATCTTTAATGGGTTTGCTGTTGTGCCATATGCCTTCCATTTTTGGATGATGGATTGTACAATGCTCTGTTAGATGTTCAGAGCTTGGGCTATTTATTTATTTTTATAACCTAGCCCAGCTTTACTCTTCTCCACAACTTTATCCCTGACCTGCTGGTGTGTTCCTTGGTTTTTCATGATGCTGTTTGATCTGTAATGTTCTCAAATAAACCACTGAGGCCTTCACAGAACAGCTGTAGATATACTGGGAATAAATTACATACAGGTGGACACAATTTATTATGTGGCTTCTGGAGCCATTGTTCACTCAGGATTTTATTTAGGGGTATCAGACTAAAGGGGACTGAATATAAATGCAATTCACAAGTTTCAGATTTATATTTTAACTATTAGAAAACCATGTATAATTTCCTTTACACTTCATAAATACTTGCTATTTTGTGTTGGTAGATCACATAAAATCCAATTAAAAACATTTCAGTTTGTGGGTGCAAAGAGAAAAAAAATGTGGAAAAGTTCAAGGGCTGTGAACAGTTTTTTAAGGCACTTTACATCAATAAAATTGATATGCAGTGATGTAATACATTACATTTTCATCTGCAATAGTGTCTCTTGCCATTTATCCTATGGTGGGAGTATAGGTCTACCGGTGATGTCCCTGCTCATGCTGCACAATGATCTAAGGCCAATACGATGTGGTAATGAGAGGACAAATACAGCATGTAATAAGTGGGGACTAGAGAAGGAGACAGATGTGGACAGATAGATATGAGGAAGATGACTATAGATACACAGGTGCTTCTCACAAAATTTGATCATTATCAAAAGTTAATTTATTTCAGTTCTTCAATATATTATATAGATTCATTACAAACAGAATGATCTATTTCAAGTGTTTATTTATGTTAATGTTGATGATTATGGCTTACAGCCAATGAAAACCCAAAAGTCATTATCTCAGTAAATTAGAAAAATTAACAAAAACACCTACAAAGGCTTCCTAAGCATTTAAAAAGGTTCCTTAGGCTGGTTTCACACGTTAGTGTCTCCGGTACGTGTGGTGACAGTTTTCTCCCGTACGGGAGACACTGCACATGTACACCCATTGAAATGAATGGGTCTAAGCACGTCAGCGTGTTTTCACGGACCATGTGTCCGTGTGCAAAACACGCTGACATGTCCGTTTTTGAGCAACAGCACGGATCACACGGACCCATACAAGTCAATGGGTCCGTGTAAACACGTCATGCACCCGGATACCGTCCGTGTGCGTTTTAAAAGTCATAGGGTTAAAATTGAAACACATTGTTTCAATACACAGTACACAGACAGCACACGGATGGTAAACACGGATAGCACACAGATGCCACAAGGATGTGCCAAACGGACATGGATATCTCCGGTACCGTTTTTTCCGGTACTGGAAATATCAGGACCTGTGAAACCATCCTTAGTCTGTTTCATTAGGCTCCACAATCATGGGGAAGACTGCTGACTTGGCAGAAGTCCAGAAGGCAGCCATTGACACACTCCACAAGGAGGGTAAGCCACAAAAGGTCATTGCTAAAGAAGCTGGCTGTTCACAGAGAGCTGTATCCAAGCATATTAATGGAAAGATGAGTGGAAGGAAAAAGTGTGGTAGAAAAAGGTGCACAAGAAACCGGGATAACCGCAGCCTTGAAAGGATTTTAATAAAAGGCCATTCAAAAATTTGGTGGAGATTCACAAGGAGTGGATTGCTGCTGGAGTCATTGCTTCAAGAGCCACTACACACAGACGTATCCAGGACATGGGCTACAAGTGTCGCATTCCTTGTGTCAAGCCACTCATGACCAATAGACAACGCCAGACTCGTCTTACCTGGGCCAAGGAGAAAAAGAACTGAACTGTTGCTCACTGGTCCAAGGTGTTTTCAAATGAAAGTAAAAATCGTAGTTACTTACCGATAACGGTATTTCTCTGATCCCATGACGGCACCACGGAGAGAGCGATACGCCCTCAGGGACAGGAAACCTACAGGTGAAAAAGGCGGTACCTCTCTCCCACATCAGTTGGTTTACAGAGCATTATACAGAACTTTCAGCTGCAACTCAAATGATTATGCAAACAAAAATTATTGGACTTAAACTTAAAAGAGGCACCGCATGGCTAATTATTAATAACTAACTAATTCTAGTGTGCACACCTATGTGTAAAGGGAGGTAATGTACGTTTGCCATCATGGGATCAGAGAAATACAGTTATCGGTAAGTAACTACGATTTTCTCTTTCCCCCCATGACGGCACCACGGAGAGATTTACATACATTGTATATTAGGGGGGGGGCCACTGCTTCCAGAACCCTTTTTCCGAAGGCGAGGTCTGAAGAAGAGGTCAAGTCTAAGCGCTAGTGCTTAAAGAATGTAGAGGGAGAAGATCAAGTGGCAGCTCTACATATCTGTGTATTGAAGCGCCGACTCTCTCCGCCCATGATGATGCCACCGCTCTCGTTGAATGGGCTCTTATCCCCTCTGGGATGGCTGTTCCACAGGAAGAGTAGGATAGGGTGATGGCGTCTCTTATCCATCTCGCCAGTGGCTTTTGATGCTTTTTGTCCTTTTCGTGGACCCTGGAAGCAGACAAACAGAGCCCTATCCTTTCTACACTCCCTAGTAGCTATTAGGTTTTGGACCAGGCATCTCCTTACATCTAAGGTATGTAACACTTCTTCCCCTTCACTTTTGGGATTGGGGCAGAAGGAGGGTAGTGAGATTTCCTGGGTTCTATGGAACTGTGATCCAACTTTCGGGAGGCAAGCTGGGTCGGTTCTAAGAATGACCCTCTCATCCAGAATTTGCATGAAGGGCGGGTACGCTGATAAGGCTTGCATATCACTAACGCGACGAGCTGAAGTTAATGCTACCAAAAGGGAGGTCTTAAGGGATAAGATTTTTAAGGACACCTCAGGGGCTCAAAGGGAGTTTTGGTTAGTGCATTGAGGACTAAGTTTAGGTCCCAGGGAGGAGTAGTGTGGAGGGAGATAGGCCTGGATCTACTTGAGGCTCTAATGAATCTTGCTATCCAACGATTTTTGGCTAAGTCATAGTTGTACAATGCCCCCAAGGCCGCCACTTGGACTTCGTACGGAATTGAGCACAATTTAGTTTTAGTCTGTAAGTCTCCAGGCCAACATTGGAGCCATAGCGCCCGCCTTGCAGCATTTGAGAAGGAGGCAGACCTGGCGGCCAACCTGGCCGAGTCCACAGATGCGTCTGCTAAAAAAGCTGCTGCTCCTTTCATTACTGAAACTGATTTTTGATTTGTTTCTCTGGAGACCTTCTCTTTTAGTTGGGAATCTAAATGATCCAACCAAACCATTAAGGCCCGGGCCGTACACGTGGCTGCTATGGCTGGCTTCAGTCCTCCCCCTGTTGCTTCCCAGGAGCTCTTTAAAAAAATTTCTGCTTTTTTATCCATGGGGTCCTTTAATGACCCCATGTCTTCAAAGGGCAGGGCGAATCTTTTAGAGGCCTTTGCTATGGCTACATCTTACTTTGGAGCCTTATTCCATAGGGAACGGACTGGGTCGTCGAATGGATACTTTCTTTTAGGGGTTAGGAGAACTTTCTTATCTGTTTTTTTCCATTCCCTTTTCATTAGGGAATGGATTTTTTCATTTATCGGGAAAGCTCTAAGTTTCTGTTCTAGGCCACTAAACATCAGATCCTGGGCCTAGGACGATGAAGAGGATTCGGAACCTGACGATTTACTTGAGCTAGATTCAGGAGACCTATGTCTGGATTTACGTTTATTCTTTACGGTTTTAACGTGTTTAAGGGTGTCTTCTACCCGACTTCTTATCAGTGTCTTGAGGTCTAAAGCAAAATTCGGGGATTCTTCCTGGATTGTTCTTTCCATGCATGCGCCGCAGAGCCTTTTCTTCCAAGTAGTGGGCAGCTCTTCAGTACATATAGCGCATGCTCTGTGTTTGGTTTTTGTTATACATTTCCTTCCCTGGAAAAAAGATAACAACCCCTCATTAAAAAGCGTACTTTCACGGAGATCACTCACCCTCCTGCAGAAAGAGAGGTACCGTCTCGGGCCTAGGGATTATGTCCACAACTGGATCCGCTTCTGACCGTGACGCTTTGGTGGAGTTTCAGCTGCACTGAGACCCTGAGCGACCACTGCTGCTACATTGCTGAAAAGAGGTGTCTCCTTTGCGCTGACGCTGTGGGTGCTGGCGCTGCTGGTGCTTCTGCCGCTGCACTTGTATCTGCTTAGGTGACTGCTGGACCGCATCCTGCAAATCCTGCGGCTCAATGTCACTCATTGTGACTGTAGGCAGTTCTATTCCCCTTTCGGGGGTTTAAATAACTATTTTCCCGCCTTAATGGGGTTTCTAAGAAGCACCGTGCAGTGCGATTACAGACTTCCCCCTTAGTCTCCTCGGAAGTAACGTTTTGCGCATGCACACTGCATCAATACCCAGCAGTGCTTTGTGCCACTCGTTTTCTTAGGGGAAGGCGTGCGCGAGCGCGAATACCGGTGTCCTGCTCCCCCTGGGCCGTGCGATGCAGAGGCCGCCGCCTCACACTGTGCAGCGCTGACAGGCGCGCAAACGCCAGCTCCTCCACCTCCAGGTGTCTGAGGACCTTTGTCCATGAACGTAGTGGCCTCCGCCACCCTCATGCAATGCAGCTGTTGCTGCAAACCCCTTCAAGTAGCCACCGCTACTATACGGGAGAAAAAAGGTGGTTGTTTTTTTTTTCCTTTTCGGGAGAGGCAGACTTGTTCCTCCTTCACTGCCTCTCCCCACTCACCCTCAAGGTCCGCCGACCCCGGCAGTGGTGCTTCAGGGGAGGAAATATCACCGACTCAGCCGAGGCAGGGAGCCCCACTGCCTGACACCGTACTGGATCGGACGCCGGCATCCCACGGAGATTCTCCAGGTACGTGCTGTAGGTTCCCCATCAGGGACAGGAAATCAACTGATGTGAGAGAGAGGTACCGCTTTTTTCACCTGTAGGTTTCCTGTCCCTGAGGGCGGATCCCTCTCTCTCCGTGGTGCCGTCATGGGGGAAAGAGTTTACATTTCATTGGGGAAATCAAGGTGCCTGAGTCTGGAGGAAGAGTGGAGAGGCCACAATCCAAGATGCTTGAGGTCTAGTGTGAACTTTCCACAATCAGTGATGGTTTGGGGAGCCATGTCATCTGCTGGTGTAGGTCCACTGTGTTTTATCAAGACCTAAGTCAGCGCAGCCGTCTACCAGGAAATTTTAGAGCACTTCATGCTTCCCTCTGCCGACAAGCCTTTTGGAGATGGAAATGTCACCAGCAGGACGTGGCACCTGTCCACACTGCAAAAAGTACCAATACCTGGTTTAAAAACAACAGTATTGCTGTGCTTGATTGGCCAGAAAATTCGCCTGACAACTCCATAGATTGTCAAGAGGAATATGAGAGACACCAGACCCAACAATGCAGACGAGCTGAAGGCTGCTATCAAAGCAACCTGGGTTTCCATAACACCTCAGCAGTGCCACAGGCTGATCACCTCCATGCCACGCCGCATTGATGCAGTAATTGATGCAAAAGGAGCCCCGACCAAGTATTGAGTGCATTTACTGAACATACATTTCAGTAGGCCAACATTTCAAATTTTAAAATCATTTTCCAAGCTGATGTTATAAAGTATTCTAATTTACTGAGATAATGACTTTTGGGTTTTCATTGGCTGTAAGCCATAATCATCAACATTAACAGAAATAAACACTTGAAATAGATCACTCTGTAATGACTCTATACAATATATGAGTTTCACTTTTTGTATTGAAGAACTTAAATAAATTAACTTTTTGATGATATTCTAATTTTGTGAGAAGCACCTGTATGTAGATACACTATATGGAGAAAAGTATTGGGATAAATGGCACAATCACTAAATTCAGGGCTCACTACCACAGGCATGTAAAATCCAGCCCCTCGCTATGCAGCCTGCCCTTACACGCATCTGTGACAGAACGGCTCACAAATACCATCACAGTGCCGTAATAGGGACATCGGCAGTGGAACAAGTCAGTTCATCACATTTCTTCCTTCCTTCCTCAACACTGAGTGATATTATAGAACAGTGGAAGGAACCAATGCTCTGCAAACTCAACAGTTCCAAACCTCCTCTGGCATTTATATCAGCTCAAAAACGGTGTCCCAGAATGTTTATGACCGAAGAACTCCATAGAAGCCTTACATCACCAAGCACAATGCCAAGCATCGAATGGAGTGGTGTAGAGCTGCCACTGGACTTTGGATCAGTGGAAACAAGTTCTGTGGAGTGATGAATCACACTTCTCTATCTGGCACCTAATGGACGAGTCTGCGTTTGGCAAATGCCAGGAGAACGTTTCTAGCCTAACTATGCCAGCCGTAAACTGTGATAAAGGACAGACAATGCTATGGGGGTTTCAGATGTTCGTCTACGCCCCTTAGCCCTAGTAACGGGAGATCTTAATGATTCAGCATAACAGGACATTTTGGACAATTTTTACTTCCAACTTTGTGGGAACAGTTTGGGGAAGGTCCTTTTCAGTTCCATCATGGCTGTGCCCATAAAGTCCATAAAGGCAAGGTTGGAGGAGAACTTGACCTCAACCTCATTCAACACATTTGGGATGAACTAGAACAGAGATCGTGAGCCCTCTCCTCTGTGTCTGACCTCACAAATGCTCATTCTGCATGAGTGGGCAAATATTCCCAAAATCTATAATACCACCTATAGAGTCATAAAAGGATGCCATAAAAGCCCCTGTAGATGTCATGCCCTTTTGTCCTTATAGTGTTGTAGAAGATAATAGATAGATACGTAGATGGAGATTAGCTATCTAATAGTGGGATTGCTGGGGCCGTTTGTGGGTGGCCATCTTTCCTGCAGACAGGAGATGAGGAGTTGGCAGAAGCAGATTGCAATGAACTCCTGGCAGATGCTTCCTGGATACACTCCATTACACGGGAAAGTGGTGGTTTTTGCAATGAAAAAGTAATGATATGCAATGCTTCAGATTTATTAGTTTATGGGACACCTCCTTTAAAGTTAATATGTCAGCAGATTTTACCATACAATCCAATAGCAGCATGATGTAGGGACAGAGACACTGATTTCAGAGATGTGACACTTACTCGGCTCTGCTTTGCTATTTGAATAAAATCAGTGGTTTATTAGCAATAGATTATCAAGACACTACTAGTTATCTCGCACCACCTGGTCCAATCATGCCCCCAGTGCTGACTAGCAGCTTCCTGGCAATATACATTGTGCACAGGAAGCAGCCAATCAGTGGTATGGGCAGGGTTATACAGGGCTCAGCATTCAGAGAACTGCTAGATCTGCAGCAGAGAAAACAGGGATTATACCACAACTGTTTCACCAAGTAAACTTAGTGATACATCGCTGGAATCAGGGTCTCTGCCCCTACATCAAGCTGCTGGCAGATCACAAAAAAACCTGCAGATTCCCTTGAAGGAATCAATAATGTGGGAATGTAAAAAAGAAAAAGAAATAAGTAGCATGTAACCCAGCATGTAATGGCATACCCCAACATGAATTCCCATGCTGTTGGTGCTCGGGGGATAATACAAAGTTATTATTATTCCCTCTAGATTTTTGGCTACTAATCCATATTTCACACAATAGCGAAAGTAGTAAGTAACAAAAAAAAAAAAAAGATCCCAACATCTCGATGATCTCACACGACCCCCCACACACACTGCCACTGAGCTTATACTATCCTCCATACTGAAATCCAGCTCACTGCCCTCCAAGACAATTTACAGAACCTTGGCCTTTTCTTCAAGGTCATGCCACAGGACGTATTGTGGAGAAGCCGTAGCCGCATCCTCCATAGCACAAGAGCACTGCTAATCTGCTGTAGAGAACATCACCGTATCTCCACAATATTGGAAAAAACAAACACAACATCATTCAGATACTGCAAAAAAGCTGGATTTGGAGATTATCTTTAAAGTCCCCATACACATTAAAGTTGGTGAAAACAGCTAATTTCGGCAAAGTTGGCTAACCACTCTCCCCGAACAGTGTCGGAGGAGAGAAGGATGTGGAATTTTTGAATTCAAAGAAGCACTCCTCCTCCTCCCACCAAAGTTTTTCTCCTGTTAATATATTGCAGTCGTCATATTATATAGCCCTGTATACTTACAATTGCTCATTTTGCCTTTCTACACTGTTAATTTTTCTCTCTTCTCTGCATAAACAGAAAGTCTCTTTTTCCTACATGAGTCATCATCACCCTCCAGCTCCTGATCCAGCTGTCCCCTTCCCCCCCCTGAAAAGGAACTTTTGCAGTGACTGAAAACTCATGCAGGGAAAAATATACCTCCTGTTTCTACATAGAGTTTAGAAGGATTCAGTTAGGCTACGTTCACATTAGCGTTCTGCGCTGCAGCGTCGCCGCATGCGTCATGCGCCCCTATATTTAACATGGGGGCGCATGGACATGCGTTGCACTTGCGTTTTGTGACGCATGCGTCACTGTGGTGCATGCATCAGGGCGCAGAGGACGCAGCAAGTTTCAGTTTTTTCTGCGCCCAAAACCATGCAAAAATGGACGCATGCGTCACAAAACGCTGCGTTGTGCATGCGTTCACATTTTCGTTGTGCGTTGCGTCGCCGACGCTGCGGCGCACAACGCAAAGGTGAACGTAGCCTTAGTTGGTTATTAATCATGTGATGACATAAACCTAATGGAAATGAGAAGAATTAGCTGGGTAGAAAGGCAATATATTAAGAGGATAACAATTCTGATGGGAGAAGGAGTGCTTCTTTAAAGGGGGTATCCAGCCGTAGGCTACAAGTCTGCAGTCACTCTATGTAACTGTCGACTTGTGAATCCTCACATTGTGCGCACTGTGCACCAGGAGTGAGCAGTCATGTGACTACAAGTCTGTGATGTGCATACTTGCGGCCACATTCCGACTAGACGTGTCCAGTCTCCCTCAATACACTTGCATTGATAGAGGCTGCGCACGTCTAGTCGGCATATACCGCATATACGCAAATCACATACTCGTGGTCATGTGCCCCTGTTTCCAGAGAACCCTCACAGGGAGTAGTGTGTGCAATGTGAAGATTTGCAAGTCTGCAGTCATATAGTGTGACTGTAGACTTGTAGCCTAAAACCAGACAAGCCCTTTAAGCGCCTGATCCTTTGGTTCTCCCTGGATATAAGGCACCGTGAGAGGCCATTGAGAACACATGGCTGCTTGGCCAGTCTGAGTGTTCATATGTATGGGAAAGCCAGGAGAGAGGACCCTCTACCAAACAGCTATGTGTATACATCCAGCTTTAAGCATCCATTCCATATTTTACACTGCCTTGGGAAACAATGCAGCTGTGAGAATCACTGGTACTTTTGTTAGAACAGTTTTATGCACAGAGGTCTTTGTGTCGTCTTAAAAATACAGAATAAAATGAGAAGCGGGAAGATGCCGATTCTGGCGCAGCGGCACTGGAAGCTGAGCAGATAGTGCAGTATGGATTCAAGCCAAAGTCACGTGGAACTTTTTACCTCCCAGTCCAGGAAATCGCCTACATCCTCAAAGTTGGTGAGCAGAGACACGGAGCAAGACAGCTTGGGCAGCTCCTCACGGGTTAGAGGAGGGAAGCGGCTGTCCTTAAGGGCACTGCAGGTTGACAGGAATATAGGTTTTTATTTTAAATAATACAAAAACTACACTTATGGAAGGCAAAATGTGCAGAACACAAGTCACCATTCTCTTAAAGGGAATCTGTCACATTGAACATGGCATTTGATCTGCCAGCAGCATTTTACAGTACAGACCAAAAGTTTGGACACACCTTCTCATTTAAAGATTTTTCTGTATTTTCATGACTATGAAAATTGTACATTCACACTGAAGGCATCAAAACTATGAATTAACACATGTGGAATTATATACTTAACAAAAAAGTGTGAAATAACTGAAATTATGTCTTATATTCTAGGTTCTTCAAAGTAGCCACCTTTTGCTTTGATGACTGCTTTGCACAGTCTTGGCATTCTCTTGATGAGCTTCAAGAGGTAGTCACCAGGAATGGTTTTCAATTCACAGGTGTGCCCTGTCAGGTTTAATAAGTGGGATTTCTTGCCTTATAAATGGGGTTGGGACCATCAGTTGTGTTGATCAGAAGTCTGGTGGATACACAGCTGATAGTCCTACTGAATAGACTGTTAGAATTTGTATCATGGCAAGAAAAAAGCAGCTAAGTAAAGAAAAACGAGTGGCCATCATTACTTTAAGAATTGAAGGTCAGTCAGCTGAAAAATTGGGCAAACTTTGAAAGTGTCCCCAAGTGCAGTGGCAAAAACCATCAAGCGCTACAAAGAAACTGGCTCACATGAGGACCGCCCCAGGAAAGGAAGACCAAGAGTCACCTCTGCTTCTGAGGATAAGTTTATCCGAGTCACCAGCCTCAGAAATCGCAGGTTAACAGCAGCTCAGATTAGAGACCAGGTCAATGCCACACAGAGTTCTAGCAGCAGACACATCTCTACAACAACTGTTAAGAGGAGACTGTGCAGCAGGCCTTCATGGTAAAATAGCTGCTAGGAAACCACTGCTAAGGACAGGCAACAAGCAGAAGAGACTTGTTTGGGCTAAAGAACACAAGGAATGGACATTAGACCAGTGGAAATCTGTGCTTTGGTCTGATGAGTCCAAACTTGAGATCTTTGGTCCCAAGCACCGTGTATTTGTGCGACGCAGAAAAGATGAACAGATGGACTCTACATGCCTGGTTCCCACCGTGAAGCATGGAGGAGGAGGTGTGATGGTGTGGGGGTGCTCAGCTGGTGACACTGTTGGGGATTTATTCAAAATTGAAGGCATACTGAACCAGCATGGCTACCACAGCATCTTGCAGCGGCATGCTATTCCATCCGGTTTGCGTTTAGTGGACCATCATTTATTTTTCAACAGGACAATGACCCCAAACACACCTCCAGGCTGTGTAAGGGCTATTTAACCAAGAAGGAGAGTGATGGGGTGCTACGCCAGATGACCTGGCCTCCACAGTCACCAGACCTGAACCCAATCGAGATGGTTTGGTGTGAGCTGGACAGCAGAGTGAAGGCAAAAGGGCCAACAAGTGCTAAGCATCTCTGGGAACTCCTTCAAGATTGTTGGAAGACCATTCCCGGTGACTATCTCTTGAAGCTCGTCAAGAGAATGCCAAGAGTGTGCAAAGCAGTCATCAAAGCAAAAGGTGGCTACTTTGAAGAACCTAGAATATAAGACATATTTTCAGTTGTTTCACACTTTTTCGTTAATTAAATCATTCCACATGTGTTAATTCATAGTTTTGATGCCTTCAGTGTGAATGTACAATTTTCATAGTCATGAAAATACAGAAAAATCTTTAAATGAGAGGGTGTGTCCAAACTTTTGGTCTGTACTGTATATAAGTGGAGCAGAGCAGCTTAATATATAGTTTTATGGAGTCGAAAAATCAGTATACATTGAAATTAAAAACAATCTCACAGAAAAAAAACCTCCCATGCTAAAATCTACCCTTTAAAATCGGTATACCCTAAAATATCCCATCAGTGGTCATAAAGGTCAGAATCGATCTACTAGGGAGAAGCGGTGCACCTTTCTGGACCCGCCGCAACTATTGGGCGCTGCCATCTGTTTCTGCAGCCGTCTTCAGGTACCATGTGTGAACTGTGCCAGTATCATTACAGTGAGAGGTAGTGGGGACACATTGCTGAAAATTGAAACCCACCCATGAATATTATACAAAGTAAAAAGTCACTAGTGGGGCTGCCCTGACCTCACTCATCAGCCTAACCTGTGCTATCCCTATAGGCAGTAGATATTAACCAGGATAACCAATAAATGGCAGGGGACAAAAATTGTGCTACGGAGCAAGAGAAAATGGTTTTAATTCTGGTTCCTAGGGGAAAGCCAGAAATTGACTGTAACATCTAATAACCAGAATAGAACACGTGTAAAATCATCCCAAATATTCACATGGCAACTTGTAATTGAATGTGACCTCCCAAGGGGCTTAGGAGTCCAGTGGGCGGTCCTATAGCCTTTCCTGTATGATTGTGTATACAGAGGTTAAGTATCAATTACTGAGTAAAACGGACCACTGAACTCCTGGCCCAAATTAATAGGGGAGAACATGAAATATATTATATATCCAGAGGAGCTGAGCTGTATATAAATCTGCTCAGCTCCACCTGCTCGATATCATGTGCTTCCTGCCAACTGAACTGCATGTTCGATGTGACAGGTTACTCCTAATTTTTCAGCCAGTGCATATCAATCAGTACATCCACTGTCCGCATGCCCACACAACAGTCATAGGAAATACCCCTGGAAAGAGAAGGATGCCGAATTGTCCAAAAAAAACCCAGATATAACTAGAGAGAGCTGTATTACATGACATGAATTTATTCTAAAAAGTGAAAGATTGTTGTAATTTTAGAATCACAAAATATAAGGAGAAGCTACGGGGGGGGGGGGGGGTTGGTTTTTTTTGGGGGGAATAAGTATCTGATCCCTTGCTGATTTTGTAAGTTTGCCCACTGACAGACATGAACAGTCTATAATTTTAAGGGTAGGTTAATTGTAACATTGAGAGATAGAATATCAAAATTAAAATAGAGAAAGTCACATTGTATAAATTTATATACGGTAAATTTATTTGCATTTTGCAGTGAGAAATAAGTATTTGCTCCCCTACCAACCATTAAGAGTGCTGGCTCCTATAGACCAGTTAGACACTCCTAATCAACTCGTTACCTGCATTAAAGACAGCTGTCTTACATAGTCACCTTTATAAAAGACTCCTGTCCACAGACTCAATGAATCAGTCAGACTCTAACCTCTACAACATGGGCAAGACCAAAGAGCTTTCTAAGGATGTCAGGGACAAGATAGACCTGCACAAAGCTGGAATGGCCTACAAAACCATAGGTAAGACACTGGGTGAGAAGGAGACAACTGTTGGTGCAATAGTAAGGAAATGGAAGAAATACAAAATGACTGTCAATCAACATCGATCTGGGTCACCATGCAAAATCTCACCTCATGGGGTATCCTTGATCATGAGGAAGGTGAGAGATCAGCCCAAAACTACACGGGGGAAACTTGTTAATGATCTCAGGGCAGCTGGGACCACAGTCACCAAGAAAACCATTGGTAACACATTACGCCGTAAAGGTATAAAATCCGGCAGTGCCTACAAGGTCCCTCTGCTCAAGAAGACACATATGCAGACCCGTCTGAAGTTTGCCAATGAACACCTGGATGAGTCTGTGAGTGATTGGGAGAAGGTGCTGTGGTCAGATGAGACAAAAATTGATGTCTTTGGCATTAACTCAACTCGCCGTGTTTGGAGGAAGAGAAATGCTGCCTATGACCCAAAGAACACCGTCCCCACTGTCAAGCATGGAGGTGGAAACTTTATGTTTTGGGGGTGTTTCTCTGCTAAGGGCACACGACTACTTCACTGCATCAATGGGAGAATGGATGGAGCCATGTACCGTAATATCCCGAGTAACAACCTCCTTCCCACCGCAAGGACATTCAAAAGTCTTTCAGCAAGACAATGACCCAAAACATACAGCCAAGGCAACAAAGGAGTGGCTCAAAAAGGAGCACATTAAGGTCATGGAGTGGCCTAGCCAGTCTCCAGACCTTAATCCCATAGAAAACTTATGGAGGGAGTTGAAGATTCGAGTTGCCAAGCGACAGCCTCAAAATCTTAATGATTTAGAGATGACCTGCAAAGAGGAGTGGACCAAAATTCCTCCTGACGTGTGCGAAAACCTCATTATCAACTACAAAAAACGTCTGAGTGCTGTGTTTGCCAACAAGGGTTTTACACCAAGTATTAAGTCTTGTTTGCCAGAAAGATCAAATACTTATTTCTCACTGCAAAATGCAAATAAATTTATATAATTTATACAATGTGATTTTCTGGGTTTTATTTTTGATATTCTCTCTCTCAATCTTAAAATTGACCTTAAAATTATAGACTTCATGTCTTTGCCAGTGGGCAAACATACAAAATCAGCAAGGGATCAAATACTTATTTCCCCCACTGTATGTACTTTCGGAAGCACGTCTTATTGCTGTAATGTGTTTTAAAAAATAAATTTTGAAAAAAGGTCTCGTTTTGTATCTCCTATCATATGTGTTCACAGTTCCTATACGTGTCTCGATTTTCATGTTCTCTTCTGTCTGTCCCCTATTCTTTGCAGAATGTCAGCATAAAGTAGCGGACATTAGAAACTGCAGGATCAGACTACACTGGGTTTGTAGTCTGTTACCATGGAGACATCAGCATCTGCATAAGTAATATACATCTTCTACAGTAGTGATCTACTTTGGAACTGCAGCTCTCTGTCACTTGACATTATCGATATGCAGTTGTTTGCCTAAAATTGTACTTTATTAAATTAAGTTCACGTTGAGTGATGCATGAGACAGGTGGCCTCCTTCACCCTCCTGATGCCACTTAACAACTCTCTCCCAATTAGGCCTCCTTCACGCATCCATAAAAAACACATATGTGAAAAAAACGGTACCGGATTCATCTGTGTATCTTTTTACCATCAGTGTATGGTCCGGGTGTCCGTTTTTTACCATCAGTGTATGGTTCGGGTGTCCGGTTTTTACCATCAGTGTATGGTTAGGGTGTCTGGTTTTTACCATCAGTGTATGGTCAGGGTGTCTGGTTTTTACCATCAGTGTATGGTTAGGGTGTCTGGTTTTTACCATCAGTGTATGGTCAGGGTGTCCGGTTTTTACCATCAGTGTATGGTCCGGGTGTCCGTTTTTTACCATCAGTGTATGGTTCGGGTGTCCGGTTTTTACCATCAGTGTACTGTCCGGGTGTCCGGTTTTTACCATCAGTGTATGGTCAGGGTGTCCGTTTTTTACCATCAGTGTATGGTCCGGGTGTCCGTTTTTACCATCAGTGTATGGTCCAGGTGTCCGTTTTTTACCATCAGTGTATGGTCCGGGTGTCCGTTTTTACCATCAGTGTATGGTCCAGGTGTCCGTTTTTTACCATCAGTGTATAGTCCGGGTGTCCGTTTTTACCATCAGTGTATGGTCCGGGTGCCCAGTTTTTACCATCAGTGTATAGTCCGGGTGTCCAATTTTTAACCATCAGTGTATGGTCCGGGTGTCCAGTTTTTACCATCAGTGTATGGTCCGGGTGTCCAGTTTTTACCATCAGTGTATGGTCCGGGTGTCCGGTTTTTACCATCAGTGTATGGTCAGGGTGTCCGGTTTTTACCATCAGTGTATGGTCCGGGTGTCCAGTTTTTACCATCAGTGTATAGTCCGGGTGTCCGTTTTTACCATCAGTGTATGGTCCGGGTGTCCGGTTTTTTACCATCATGTGGTCATCAGTTCTTTTCCGGTATAGACAAAGAAATAAATGAATTACAAAGCGTCTTCTATACTTTGCAATGATGAACATGGACAGCGCACTGATACCATCCATGTGCTGTACATGTTTTTCATGGACTCATAGGTTTGTATTGACCCTTGTCATCCGCGCTACTGGAAATCAACAGATACATCTCCGTGTGTTTTGCACGGACATGTGAAGAGCACCATAGGTTATAAGGGGTACGTGTGGTCTCTGTGAAAAAAAAACGGATACCAGGCATACTGGAAAATCGGGAAGGAGGCCTTACTGTGCAGAGGAAGAAACATGATCAGTGGCTGGTGGAGAGGGGAGCAGGCGGCTCATAGATACGGGGAGCATGCGTGCATTACACAGCTCACACTGTAATTAATGTAGTGTCATTTTATGAAAACGACTACACAATGACAAAATTTGTCACTACTCAGAAAGGACAGCATAAACACGGAGGAAAAAGAAAAAAAAAGGATCAAAGCAACCTAAAATATATAAGCAGTCTAATCTGTTCTTGTCTATAATTTGATTTAAAGGGGTATTCCCATCTCCAAGATCCTATCCCAAAATGTAGTCAGGGTAGTAATAATAATAATAATAATAAAATTAGCAAATATTTATTTTTCGGACTATAAGACGCTCTTTTTCCTCAAAAAATGTGGAGGAAAATGGGGGGTGCGTCTTATAGTCCAGATGTACTTGCTCTGGCTGTGGTGGGGAGGTGGGATAACGGCAGCGGCGGAGCAGCGGGTCACAGGAGGCTGGAGGCTAATTCCTGTGCCTGCTGCTAAAGGGAAATGAATATTCACTGTGTTTCATGCCCATGGAAGTGGAGGGCAGTGAATATTAATTTTCTCTTTAATCTCAGACACGCGGTTCGCCGCAGCCGCCGGCTTCCTGCAGCTGCCGGGCACTTGCGTGTCCCCGCTATTTAAGGCAATGAATATTCACTGCTCCACTCCCATAGGCGTGGAATGCAGTGAATATTCAGTCCCCTTAGTAGCGGCACATGTGATCGCCCGGCAGCTGCAGGAAGCCGGCAGCTGTGGCTAACAGCGTGTCTATTAAAGAGCAATACTCGCTGCTCTCCACGCCCATAGTTCCGGCGTGGGGAGCAGTGAGTATTCCGGCAGCTGTCCTCTGCTTGTAAGCAGCGCATGACGTCTCTGCCATACGCTGCTTACAAGCATAAAGCAGCTGCTGGCATCAGAACAAGACGCTGTGAGGGAGCGCAGGAAGGCAAGTATAATGGTTTATGTTTTTTTTTCTTATGTTTTTCTGATGGGGGCATGCATACCAGGATAGGGATGAGGGGGCCATACATACCAGGTTAGGGATGAGGGGGTCATGCATATCAGGATAAGGATGGGGCCATGCATACCAGGACGGAGATGGGGTCCCGCATACCAGGATAGGGATTGGGGATAATCATACTAGGATAAGGATGGGGCCACGCATACCAGGATAGGGATGAGGGGGCTATGCATACCAGGATAGGGATGAGGGGGCTATGCATACCAGGATGGGGATTGGAGATAATCATACTAGGATAAGGATGGGGCCATGCATACCAGGATAGGGATGAGAGGCCATGCATACCAAGATGGGGATGAGGGGGCAGTACTTACTAGGATAAGGATGGGACCAATCCTACCAGGACAGAGATGAGGTCCCTGCATACCAGGATAGGGATGAGGGGGCTATGCATACCAGGATGGGGATTGGTGATAATCATACTAGGATAAGGATGGGGCCATGCATACCAGGCTAGGGATAATGGGGCCCTGCATACCAGGGTAGGGATAAGGGGGCCATGCCTACCAGGCTAGGGATAAGGGGGCTAAGCCTACCAGGCTAGGGATAAGGGGGATAAGCCTACCAGGCTAGGGAAGAGGTGATCATGCCTACCTGGATAGAGTAGAGGGGGCCATGCAAACCAGGATAGGGACGAGGGGTCCATGCATACCAGGGTAGGGATGAGGAGCCATGCATACCAGGATAGGCATGAGGGGGTAATGCATACCAGGATAGGGATGAGGGGCCCATGCATACCAGGATAGGGATGAGGGGACCATATACATCAGGATAGGGGATATTAAGTACAGAATTGACCACATTCTTTGCTTTAATTTTTTTTTCTTAATTCCTCCTTTAAAACCTAGGTGCGCGTTATGGTCCGGTGCTTCTTATAGTCCGAAAAATACGGTACCTCTAATTATAAATGTAGAAAAGTTTTTCTGATTTGCTATGTCTCTTTCCTCATGTGCAGGCATTGCAGGACCTTAGGTATCCATGGTTATGACCACTAGCAACTAGCTAGCTGTCACTATGTCAGTGGTCATAACCATGGATCCCTAAGGTCCTGCAATGCCTGCACATGAGGAAAGAGACGCTCTTGGTGACGTAGTTCCGGTTTCCGGTCATGGCGGCGGCGGCGTTTGTATGCGGTATCTCGGCGCCATATAATTATAGCGTTCCGTAATTGAATATACTGGGCAGCTGTTATTTTACTATATAAAGGCCTTATGCCCCACTCACACCACTCCCTGACGAAGCGGCGAGCGAAACGTGCGTTGGAGTGGTGTGTGCGGGGCAGTGGCGATCCTTTGCTGGTTAGTACTGTAATATATTTTGGCACATGTCACTTTATTATTGGCAGCATTATGGTATGAATTAATCACATTATGGTGATGGATTTGTGAGTTTATTCATTGTCTGATTTAATTTTGCATATAATTTGATTTGGTGACTTCACTTTGTTTGCACGATTGCATAATTATATAAATTATATTATCTGATTGATTTTACTCACGATTTATTATTTTTTATTTTTTCATTTTTGATACATATATGTGTATATATATATACATATGTGTATCTGTATCACTATTTTTGTTATGGTTTTTTTAAACATATATATTGCTGCATATTAATTAGAAGTGCTGATCAGCTTGGGCTTGCCCTGTCCTGCACACACGTGGTTTCTTTATATTAATTTTTAAATTGAGTATTCTTGGTAAAACCTCTATTTCAGGGGAATAATTCATCTGTTTGTATATTTTTTATATAATTTTTATATACAGTTTATTATTATATGTAATATTTATATAATTTTTAATAAATATAAGATTTCTACATATAAATGTGGTGATATTAATGATTATTGTTATCTTATGTTAATAAAATTATATTTTATTGAACAAAATAATTCTTTGGTCTGATGAAATTTTTTAAGGATATATTCTTGTGAGTTGTTTTCATTCGACCGTACAAGGTGTTACCTCTGGTATCTTTTTCTATATAGGATTTTTTTTTAGGGATAATGGGGCCCTGCATACCAGGGTAGGGATAAGGGGGCCATGCCTACCAGGCTAGGGATAAGGGGGCTAAGCCTACCAGGCTAGGGATAAGGGGGATAAGCCTACCAGGCTAGGGAAGAGGTGATCATGCCTACCTGGATAGAGTAGAGGGGGCCATGCAAACCAGGATAGGGACGAGGGGTCCATGCATACCAGGGTAGGGATGAGGAGCCATGCATACCAGGATAGGCATGAGGGGGTAATGCATACCAGGATAGGGATGAGGGGCCCATGCATACCAGGATAGGGATGAGGGGACCATATACATCAGGATAGGGGATATTAAGTACAGAATTGACCACATTCTTTGCTTTAATTTTTTTTTCTTAATTCCTCCTTTAAAACCTAGGTGCGCGTTATGGTCCGGTGCTTCTTATAGTCCGAAAAATACGGTACCTCTAATTATAAATGTAGAAAAGTTTTTCTGATTTGCTATGTCTCTTTCCTCATGTGCAGGCATTGCAGGACCTTAGGTATCCATGGTTATGACCACTAGCAACTAGCTAGCTGTCACTATGTCAGTGGTCATAACCATGGATCCCTAAGGTCCTGCAATGCCTGCACATGAGGAAAGAGACATAGCGAATCAGAAAAACTATACTACATTTCTAATTAGTAAATACCTCTAATATTATTACATCTACTACAAATTGGGATAGGAGCTTGGACTATTGGAACCAGGTATGTTTTTCTATGAAACACTCTGGCATTTAAGAGAAAACATAGGTTGAAGATCTGACCTGGGACCATAGCTGTAGAGGAGCCTAATCCGGTTTTGCCCCTTGTCAGCTTCTCCCCACATTGCTCTAGTTGACTGACCGGTATTAACTACAGCGGTTCTGTTATAAGTCGTCTTGGAGTGGCGTCGGACTAAATCTCATCTCTGCCCCTTGGTCTTTATAGCCTTAAACTATGTTTTCTCTGAAACGCCGCAGTCTTTCATGCCTGGAATACATGCCTGGTTACAAATGTGCAGCCAGAATCTGATTCACGCTGCCTGTAGTTTGGGCAGCATAAATCGACTGACACGTTCCCTTTAAGGTGAACTTCTGGTTTCAAGAAGGATACTGTAAAAAAATAAATAAATAAAAAATGTGACTGTACCACTGTGTTCCCTTCAGCTGTTCCTATACACTCTCAGCAGCAAGACAAGGGAGGCTGAAAGAACTATAGTGCACCAACAAGAAAAAAAAAAAAGAACTACTATAACTAGGTGATGGAGCATCTTTTTCCAGCCTACATACATAACTAAAATTCTCACAGTCGGACTGTCGTGACAGAGAGAAGCCAGAAGACCACAGCGTTTGATTTATCCTACTTCTGCACTGATTAGAAGCACTTCGCCTTCTTATTTAACAGTGTAAATTTGTTTTAGCAGCGCACGAGTTAATCTGCTCTGTTGAGAGCTCCTGGAGTGTTAAGGCTCTCAGCTGTGCACTGTTAGCTACTCCCAACTTCTATATAATCTGGGCCCTGGCTAGCACTCATTGTCAGAGCTAGCTTATGCTGCATGGCTGGAGGTTGTTGTTGGTTATTATAGGAGAAGGCTTTTGGTGGACTTATCTGTGACTGTTGCTAGCTTTTGAGTTAGTGATAATTCCCTTTCTTCTCCTACTTTGGTTTAACCCCATCCTCCACTCCCAGGTGTTTACCTCTGTTGCTTTCTTGTGAGTATATTTGTATGTTTGGTATTTTTCGTTACCCCTGTTCGTATTGCCTCATTACTCTGGTTGGTGTAATACGGTACACTACTACTCTCCTCTTCCCTGGGTTGGGGAAGGTTACAGACTGAGGGCCTTGGCATCTTCACCATCAGAAGTAATCTGGGGAACAGGATGAGTTAGGGTGCCCCTAGCATTAGGGACAGGAAAGGAGCCCCTAGTCCCGGGGCTCCTCGGCAACAGAGTCATGACACAGACTTGTATTTATTACCATTAGGAAACCATCTCCTAGTAGAACAAAGGACTCGCCATGTTATTGAACATGGCAAACCTCACTTCCCCAGCCTCAGACACTGGGACACTCTGGGACACATTGGGACGGCACTAATGGTGCATTTAGTTGCAAAGATAATCGATGAGTGTGAAGAATATTGGAGATATAATTTCATGTCAATCATTTGCATCCAATTTGGCATGGAATTATAAAACCCCCTTCCTTTGTACAGCTGCAACAGGACACCTAGCTCAGCAGGGGGTCAAGCCTCAAAAGGCTGTTAGTGAAAGATCTCACACCTTGAACCAGCCAAGCTCAGAACGAATGGCTTACTTGCAAAATAAATATCATACAGTTAAAGATGGCGTTTCTCATTATTCGGGACTGAGCCCAGCAAGGTCCCTTCCTACTTCAGTTTCAAGACATATCGGTACCATCTTACATCTGAATATATGCGCATATATAAATAGCCTTATAGAGGTCCAGTTAGTTAGAAAAAAAGGCCTCTTAAGAGACACTGCGAAAACTGCTCAGAGTGGGTGATTACTAAAATACCGGCACAATACTGTTTTACGCATTGAAAGGGTTAATTGTTTTGCTTGCATATAATTGTTAATTCTGTTTAAGTTTACCTGCATATACTCTTAGTGTGTTATTGAGAGCAACTCTCATTGTATTTGCTACTTTTACACTGTTTACCTAACATCCTTTCCTTTCTTTTAGAAACTGGTTAATAAATATTCATACTATATTATCTAATCTTTGTGCAAGCCTGCTGAGTGTTACTATGGAGTTAAAGAGGTCAGTGGGTGCTCTCGTCCGCTGGCTCCAGACCGCATGGACTATTGCTCATCCCACTGAATGCCCACTCTCCTTTCCTGTTGGTAAAATACTACTCAGACAGTACAGGGTGTGGATAAAACAGTGTGGCAATAATTTATCGAACCAGCAACTGACAATAACATATAGAACAATCCAAGTAAAATACACAAGATTGTGCAAAATTACAGAGTTTCACAATTCTGCTGACTTGCCGGGATTAGAGCAGATGCAACCCACAGAGAAGAGATAATGGCAATCTTAGGAAGTTGACAGTCCATTGAGGCACGTGGCCAGATGACTGGAGGGTCACAATCTGGCTTCTCCGGATATCTCCATGGGGCCAGATGAATGGTGGATCCCAATCCTCTCTTACTCAAACGCGCCCATAGGGTCAGGTGACCGGAAGGTCACAACCTGGCTTCCCCAAATGTATCCATGGGTTTAAGGATGGTCAGTGGAGTGGATCTGTATTCCTCCAGCTAGGTCCCTTAAGTTGGCATCCTGTAAAATGTCAAATCTGTGTTCTCCTTGATGGTGCTATGGTGCCTTGGCTGTAGTTGTGTAGAGTCTCTCTATGGAGTCATGGTATCCTGACTGTTTTGTAGAGTTTTTCTTTTAATTTTTTCCAGGATAACAATTCCCTTTTATACCCACATTTGTGGTTCATGTCATCATCCACTGGACAGGGGGAAGGTGGGATGAGATTAACGCTTACTGTTGGAGCATTTAATCAATCTGCATAGTTTGTTCTCCACTGTTTTGCAGGTCAACAAGCTACATGGACTTATACAATGGTTAATCAACATATTAGCAAACATTGATTGTTCAATGACCCTATATCACTGTCCTCTAAAGATAGTAATACAATAACTATAGGAGCTAATATAAGCGATAAAGAGCAGCCATTCAACAACTTATAAACATAAATTTCCAGAGTCAACGTTCAGACTCTGGTTTATGGTTCTTGACCCACAGAAGAAAAACAGAAATTCAATAGTCAATGTTCAGACAATAGCCTATGTCTCCTGGCCTGCTGAAATCATACCTCTGGCATAATTAGGATTAAATGCTGTGTAGTCACAGTTGCTCTACCCCTCATCCATGTTTCATTTGGTGCTGCAAGCAGGGTACAGCATCACAATGCAGAACGCGTCTGGGGATGATAGTGAGTGCAGGCCCCACGGTCCACGGGAGCACCTCTCTCAGTCCCTCTCCCGCCGACTCTAAATGCTCTGACCCCGAGCTTGTCAGCAGGGTCTATACCGAGACAACTTGCAAAATCTGACGGCAATAACATGTCAATCGAAGAGCGGGCCGATCGAATGCAAAGTACATACAGACTGTACAACCTGAGGAGCTGAGGTCATGTAACACACACTAGAGGGAAATACCTGGGAAACAGTGACGCGTCCCGCGTCAATAGGAAATACTCTAGAAGACATTGTGGCCCTACTAGAGGAGGTTTACGGAGAGAGGCTCGGTAGCTAGTTTCTGGACGCGTTTCTTTAATCAATGTCAGGAAGACGACAAAAGCATCTACCAGTATATAAATGCTTTACAGAGAATGTTACAGACCTGACAAAAAAAATGAAAGGCTGGAGACTCTTATCACTGATCCTGACACCATCCTGTAAGAACAGTTTGTTCAGGGACCGATGGATTCATTGCCGAGATGGATATTGCGGGATCAGATACAGGCAAATGAGACACTTCAGTTTGCCCAGGTTGCCAGTGAAGCTTTGGCTCGTGAAGGTGAGGATGATATGGGCTCCAGCACTGTATGGCTGTATGGCCCCAGAAGACAGGAAGTTCAGGCTGAAAATCAGCAGTTTGACACCTTGGCTGAGATGAGGGCCGAAATCCAGGAACTGACCCAGCAAGTGGACCAGCTAAGAAGGACTCACGCCCTGTCGCCCCGTCAAGTGTGGTGGGGGAAGCTCGTCCACTCGATGTATGACCTTTCACCCTGACAGATGGGGTGGGAAGAACTGAGACATCCCACAAATGTCCCTTCGTATAGGTCACCAGAAGAGACCCGGGACCGGACGGCCCCAGCGCGGCCTGACTCACCCCCCAAGGACAACCTCGTCCAAACCAGGACCAAACCTGAGAACACCTGAACACACTTTACCCCGGGGCCCAATATACTAGAGGTGCCAAGAAAGAGGGCATGTCACTCAGAACTGCCCCAACTCAGACACTGGATGGTAGAGTGCGAGCCAGGACATTTAAATGAGGAGAACCTCCAGTGGTAGGGTGCACTGGAGGAAATGACTCATGTAGGCAAGGCTTGAAATGCCCTAAGGACCTTGTGTCCCGAAGTCCAGTGATGGATATACTGATTGAACACAAGACTGTGTGCGACCTAGTAGATACTAGAGCTGAAGTCTCCACAATGAACTGAAGTACTTTGAGACCCATTTCGGTCACTTTATCAAAGCTGAATGAGGAAAGCTTGTTAAGCTGATGGCTGTTAACCAAATGAAGATTTCAGTCCACGGGATGTCGTGGATGCACGTGAAGATTGGAGACTTGTATGTGGGTTAAAAAGGGGTCCTGCTGGTGGATGGGGATTCACGGTCAAGAAGCGTGATTATATTAGGGATGAATATCCTGCGTGATCTAGACAGGTTGATGTTCCACAAAGATGGCCCGGAATACTGGCAGAGTCACCAAACATTGGCCTACACAGAAGGCATTCCAGAGACTGAGCCAGGTATGTGGGATTCGCTACAGTATTCCTGAAGATGAAACGGTCCAAATTGTGACAGTCCACCAGGGCGTCAAAATATTATTTCGCCCCATCAGGAGCAGAATACACAGATGGATGTGGGAAGCCACCCAAGACTCAACAGAATAGAGGTGATTATTGAGCCCCAGCAGCCAACAGAAACATCACAAGGCCTCATGATTGTACATACCATAGCGACAGTGGTGGATGAACAAGTGGCCGTCCGGCGTGCCAATGTATAGGATTCTCCTGTCATGCTTCGTGCAACTGAATAAGTTGAGGATTTGTACATGTATGGGAGACAGTCCCTGAAGTCCAACTGGCCTTGATTACTGAAGAACAGGAACTGTGGACTGTGACCGAAGTTCCAAGGAAAGAAGAGACTCTGGAGTAGAATTGACGGAAGAGCCTCAAAATAATACGACTGGACACCAGTCAGTTCTCTTCCGAACAAATTCAGCTGATAAAAGACCTGTTATGGGAGTTTCAATCTGCTTTCTCCAGAAATTAAGATGATTTTGGATGTACAACCCGCATTGAACATGAGATTCCGATAGGAGACACACCTCCGATCTGTAAGCGATATAGACAGAGAGTCCTCTCTAACTTGTATCAGGAAGTAAAAGCCATGATATCACAGATGCTGAGTAGTGGAGTAGTGTGGGAAAGTAAGAGTCTGACAGGCCAAGTATTTCTCAACCTTAGATCTGGCAAGTGGCTAATGGCAGGTTCCGGTGGCTGAAAGAGACAAGCCCAAGACAGCTTTCATTTTACCAATTGGTCTGTACCAGTTCAATAGAATGCCTTTCAGACTCACCAATGCACCTGGGACGTTTCAGCAGTTAATGGAGCACTGTTTGGGAGAGCTAAATTTTGAATCCATCTTGATCTATCTGGACGACGTAATCGTTGATGCACCTACCTTCAAGCAACATCTTTGAAAACTACAACAAGTGCTGACCCATCTACAAGCCCACTGACAGAAATAGGATTTTTAGGGCACGTAGTGGTCTTTGGGTGGAGTAAGCCCAGATAGAAGCAAAGCAGAAGCTGTAAGGAACTGGCCTCCGCCACGGACACTATGAGAGCTATGAGCCTTCCTGGTACTAAACAGGATATTATCGACGTTTCATCTTGAACATCGCCAAGATACCTGAGCCTCTTCACAAGTTACTGAAGGGGACCGCAAAAGGCCCCATTGCTTGGGGACCCTTGCAACAATGGGCCCTATATCAGCTGGAAGAAGCATTGACCAATGCCCCGATGTTGGCATATGCTCAATATGATTGCCTATTCATTCTATATACAGATGGAAGTCTTCACGGATTGGAAGTGAAGCAGTGATGGCACAGGAGCAGGGGGCTAGGAACGAGTCATAGTGTACGACAGTCAGTCTTGAGATTCTCTGAACGAAACTCAGATAACTACAGTTCCTTGAAGCGGGTGTTGTTGGCACTCGTCTGGGCCATGACAAAGAAGTTCGACGAATACCTCACTGGATCACAGGTGTTGGTCCGGACGGACAATAATCCATTGGCTCATCTGCAAAGGGTGAAGCTGGGTGCCCTGGAACAGGTGGGTCGCCCAAATTATTAAGTTTAATTACTCCATTAAGTATTATTCCGGTAAAGAGAATGCTAATGCTGACGCTTTGTCTCGAGTCACCCTTACCATTTCCTCTGGAGAGTTTTATGAAAAAGACGACGAGACAGAGATATCGGTCCTAGAAAGTGAAACCCGTGGCCTCTGTAGCCAAGAGTAATTGAGTAACAGCAGTCCAGATGGTGTTGCTCAGCAGGACACATGCCAAATGTACCCAGACCGAAGATGATGACCCAGTACTCTGGATGATCAAGGGCAGGCTACTAGAAGGGGGATGGCCTTCAGTGATGGCTCGGGCCAAATTGTCCTCAGGTGGCTGGAAGATTCTGCATCAGTGGGAAAGACTCCAAGTTAAAGATGGCGTAATGTATCAAACAGTGTATTTTTCATCAGAGAGTGAAATAAGTGGCAAGTTGTGATTTCTAGCAGCCTAGCTCGGAGTGTGGCTAAAGAGGGCCATGAGAAATGTTCCCATTTTGGTCCAGAGAAAACTTCAGCTGGAGCAGATCGTCAGAGAAGTCTGCCATCAATGCAGAGCTTGCGAGCTGGCAAAAACAGGGGAGCAGAGGGTGCCGACTCAAGTCATCCAGTCAATTGCACCCCTGGAGATCGGGCCTGCCGTAGGAATGCTATATTACTGTTCAGTAATGATGAATCACTTTTCAAAGCTTGCGGTGGCTGTACCGACCAAATACCAAACCACAGAGACAGTAGCAAGGGTCGTGTGTAGACACTTCATTCAGGAATACAGATGTCCGAGGACGATTCTCTCTGACCAAGGAGAATGCTTTCAAGTAAAAGTCATGGGAAAGCGCTCTGAGATCTGTGGGATTCGGAGGTCCAGAACAACACCGTATCACCCACAGGAAAAATGGGGCCTGTGAGCGATTTAAATTGAACACTGCTGCAGATGCTTCAAACCCTGGAGTGAGACAATAAATTTCAGTGGCCAGATTATTTGCCTGAACTGCTATAGGCCTACAATAACCGAGTGCATATAACTACTGGTTACACTCTCTACATGTTACTACTCGGACAGTTGGGAAGAGAAGTGTCCAAACTTAACTTGAGTACTCCAACCGAAGAAAAAGACCACACTCCAGAATCATGGGTGCAGAAGCACCAAACCAGACTGAAAACTATTCACCAGTTGTTAAGAGGTAAGCAACAAAATCAGTGACCCCGATACCGTGGTTAAGTCCAATCTAAACCGTTCACACAGCGTGCTGGTCCATGTACAGTCTTCCATAGGAAAGTTGGATGTTCGCTGAGAGTCAGAACTCTACAAGGTGTTGAAGCAGGTAATTCCGCATGGACTAGTCTACGATGTGAAGCAAGAATACGGATTGGGTCCGGTACGCCGACTACATAGGAACATGCTTGGCCCCTGATGTTTCATCAACCCTCCGAGACAACCTTGACTTGAGTCCAGCAGGAAGAACAGACCCCTAGTGGAAGATTACAGGGATGACGAATGGTGGACTGTACTGGTTGCACCGAGCTTAACAGACAGTACAGTTCTGGCACCCAAAACAGATCTGCAACCACAGAGGGAGAGAGAAGCTGAGGGCTCTATAGAGTCCTTGGAACCTGCTGGCTTAAAAAGGTCGGAGCATCCCACAGCAGGCATCCCTTCACAAAGTTACCTCCAAAAAGACTTTGAGTGGGGCCAGATCTCGGCTGGTGCTGTTTGCCAAGACATCAAAATTTTAGTGTAGTGGAATGTAAGGGTTAATCACAGTTGACTGTATCATTTGGAGATTTGTGATGTAATATATGATCTCACCAGTAGAGGGCAGCAGCGAGAGGCCGTAGTTGGGTTTGGGGGGGTTGTGTGGTTGGGAGGAGAGAAAGGAGAGTCTGGGGTGGGAGTGAAGCTGCGGATCCTTGGAGAAAGTGTGGATAGAGCAGTGCGACTCTGGATATTTAGTTGGTGTCTCTGGGACTCGTTTTTTGGTTTGACATGAGACGACTCTGTGAGGATAACCAAGTACACAGCATCTTGGGCTAGGCCAAGTGAGGCTTTATCTCTAAGGACATAAGGAAGCCCTACATTTGAGAGATCGGCATTCCCCAAGAGCTTCAAGACGGCGTTTCTCATAATTCGGGACTCAGCCCAGAAAAGACCCTTCTACTTCAGTTTTATGATGTACTGGTACCATCTTACATCTCAATATATATGCGCATATATAAATAGCATTATAGAGGTCCAGTTAGTTATGAGAAAAGGCCTCTTCTGTAAGACACACTTTGAAAACTGCTTCGAGTAGGCGATTGATAAAATACTGGCACAATGCTCTAATTTTATTGATTTATGCATAAAGAGGGTTAATTGTGTTGTATTTTGCTCTCATATAACTGTTAAGTGTACCTGCGTATAGGAAGAATTTGTGTTATTGAGAGTAACTACTGTCATTGTATTTGTTACTTATACACGGTTTACCTGACATCCTTTCCTTGGTTCTATAAATTGGTTAGTAAATATTCATATTATATAATCTAATTTTTGTGCATGTTTGATTGCTGCTGTACCCCTCATCCTGTGGCCATCCCTCGTCCACGTTTCACCAGTGACCACTCTGTGCCTATACTGGTTTTGTGACCTGTGTAAATGGGTTAAGGTGCACTGATGAAATCAGCACATGTAACTGCACCATTAGTCAGTGTATGGTCAGGAGACCTTGTAGGCGTCAGTGAGCTCTTCCGGCTGTCTACTGCTTATGTTCAGTACACAATCCACATGTATCTGTGTAATATATTATATGTCACTGCTGCTGAGGAGGGCCCTCATTTTTTTCCGTAGAAGATTCCACCATTAGTGATCTTCCACAGGGAGGATGCCTACGCACGATAGTACAAATGCACATTAAGGTCCATGCTAAATGAACAATATACTATATACAGATCAGAAGCAGTTAACAAATAAGTAAAAATTCTGATTAAAAACACAAACCAGTAAGATAATGGAATGCATAACTGCTGAAAAGTCATTCTTCTCACTTTATTAGCATTACAGTCCATTTACAGACAAGTGGCCTCATAGTCACAATATTGTACATATGTACGGTATGTTTCAGGATATATTTGCACACCCTACATATGGGGTATGTGCACAGTAAATGTTTTTATGTTGTCTAAAGTACCTGGTTAAGGTGTATTCCCTGAGTCCTGAGTGTAAGTTCATGGCGGAAAAAGTGCCAATACAGCCACGAAGACGCTTGTCACGTCCAGCCTTCCACGTGACAAAAAGAGGGCTAGAGATGGGAAAAGTGAAAAAAAAGAAAGGTAAAGTAAGATGAAGTACAAAATTAAATATAAAATTTCATAAAGAACTAACCTCACTACATAAATGTCAACAGAAAAGCTAAAAAGAAAATTAAGCCAAGCAGATGGGGAGTCTAGTGAGCAAATGGCCTCAAAGACCGCAAACTCTAGCGCCACCTATGGGATGTAAAAATCCTAAAAAGTCAATATTAACAACAATCTTCTATCATACGACCTCAACTGAGGCCCAAAAAGATGTTAAAAGGAATATTTAAGAAAAAAATTTAAAAAGGAGGAAAAAGGAAGATGGGTTCCAAGCACAGCGCAGCATGACCACACAGTGTGCAGCAGTGCAGATACTGTATACATGGGGTGGGCTCCTGTACTAACTTTCCAATAATATATATTAATTGTTTGTGGCAGAGGCATCAGTCCGCCATCCCCAGATCGTGTGACATTTCTCGTTAGAGGCATATAAAAGCTGGGTGGTGGTGTAGCCCGTGACCTAAACTAGGTCTTCCAAGATGGTAACATTAGGAGAGATCGCCAACGTGTGCTTTGGCTTAAATTCATAATGTCCGACCAGTGACCGGTCATAGGACAGCAGTGCCATGCGGAGCATACCCTTCTACAATGTCAGAGGAAATACATCCCGTGTGCTCTCCTGAACTCAATCCATCATACGGTTCTCAGACGAGGAAGACAAGGATTCAGCCACAGCTTTGTATGCGGCGACCACTCTACCTCATCATCAGAGGTCAGATGGAGAACAGCACACCCCAATCTCAGCGTCACTAGCAATGGTCGAGGAATAGCAGGCTGAGTGGGAAATGATTAACCAAAAAAGAAGCCCACTATCCTTTATTACATGAGGATAATAACATTATGTATTCAGAAGTGTAGAAAGTAATTTAGGAACATCAAGTTGACAATCCAAAAAGGTTAAAAACTACATAAAATATGACAAAAATTTTAAAAAAGCATATAAGATGTAGAAGAGCAAGAAACAGTTGTTACTAGATTGTCAGAGAAGTGTTTCACTTAATATATTAACAGGCAGCACGGTGGCTCAGTGGTTAGAACTATAGCCTTACAGCGCTGGGGTCCTGGGTTCAAATCCCACAACATATGCAGGGAGTTTGTATGGTCTCCCCATGTTTATGTGGGTTTCCTCCATGTATCTCCTGGCTCCCTCACTCCAAAGACATACTTGCTGGGAGTCCCAATGGGAACAGGGATGATTTAGTCTATAAAGTGCTGTAGAAGTTAGTGGCACTACAAATAAGATTAAAATAACATACCGTAAATAATTGAAGATCAGCAGTACAAGTAAAAAAAAAAGAATGCAATGCATGTTTCGCATAGCTTCTTCAGGGAGTGATGGGTCTCTAAGCAAGAAACCCTATAATATTTATTCAGGACCTACCACTCTATGCCCTAATTGTATGGCAGATTGTATTCAAAGGGACATTCCCACCAAATATTAAGGAAATAAATAAAAGACGCGATTAGATAAACAGAGATTCCAATTTTATTCAGGAGAGGTGGGTGCCAACACAGTGTCATTTCAACCTCACATCTGTCATTTTCCGATCACTCCACTATTTTCCCTCACACCTCTCATTTTCACCTCAGTATATACATGTTTGTCTCCCTTATATATAGTATACACCTGTATGTCATCTCCTGTATATAGTATACACCTGTATGTCATTTCCCCTGTATATAGTATTTACCTGTATGTCATCTCCCGTGTAAATAGTATATACCTGCTGTATGAAATCTCCTCCTGTATATTGTATATACTTGTGTCATCTCCTCCTGTATATAGTATATATCTGTATGTCATCTCTTTTGTATATAGTATATACCTGTATGTCATCTCCTCCTATATATAGTATATACCTGTATGTCATCTCCCCTGTATATAGTATATACCTGCTGTATGTCATCTCCTCCTCTATATACCTATGTGTCATCTTCTCCAGTATATAGTATATACCTGTATGTCATCTCCTGTATATAGTATATACCTGTATGTCATCTCCTCATCTCCTCCTATATATAGTATATACCTGTATGTCATCTCCTCCTGTATATAGTATATACCTGTAAGTCATCTCCTCCTGTATATAGTATATACCTGTGTGTCATCTGCTCCAGTATATAGTATATACCTGTTTCATCTCCTTTTGTACATACTGTAGTATATACCTGTGTGTCATCTGCTCCTGTATCTAGTATATACCTGTGTCATCTCCCCTGTATATAGTATGTACCTGTGTCATCTCCTCCTATATATAGTATATACCTGTATGTCATCTCCTCCTGTATATAGTATATACGTGTGTCATCTCTCCTGTATATAGTATGTACCTATATGTCATCTCCTCCTGTATTAGATTGCATTCACGCGTTATTTGGTCAGTATTTTTACCTCAGTATTTGTAAGCTAAATTGGCAGCCTGATAAATCCCCAGTCAACAGGAAGCCCTCCCCCCTGTCAGTATACATTAGCTCACACATACACATAATAGACAGGTCATGTGACTGACAGCTGCTGTATTTCCTATATGGTACATTTGTTGCTCTTGTAGTTTGTCTGCTTATTAATCAGATTTTTATTTTTGAAGGATAATACCAGACTTGTGTGTGTTTTAGGGTGAGTTTCATGTGTCAAGTTGTGTGTGTTGAGTTGCGTGTGGCGACATGCATGTAGCGACTTTTGTGAGATGAGTTTTGAGTGGCGACATGCAACTTTTTGTGTGTTGAGTTGCATGTGACAGGTTAGTGTAGCAAGTTGTGTGCAGCAAGTTTTGCGCATGGCGAGTTTTGCGCGTGGCGAGTTTTATGTGTGGTGCGTTTTGAGTATGTGCAAGTTTTGTGTGAGGCAACTTTTGCATGTGTTGCAACTTTTGTGCATGTGGCAATTTTTCCACGTGTGCAAGTTTTGCGTGTGGCGAGTTTTCCATGAGGTGAGTTTTGCACGTGTGGCTAGTTTTGCATGTGGCGAGTTTTGCATGTGGTGAATTTTGCGCATGGTGAGTTTTGAGCGGGGACTTTTGTGTTTCGACTTTTATGTGGCGAGGTTGGTGTATGTGTGGTGAAATGTGCGCTGAGGGTGGTATATGTGTTCAAGCACGTGGTAGTGTGTGGCGCATTTTGTGTGTGTGTTCATATCCCGGTGTGTGGTGAGTATCCCATGTCGGGGCCCCACCTTGGCAACTGTACGGTATATACTCTTTGGCACCATCGCTCTCATTCTTTAAGTCCCCCTTGTTCACATCTGGCAGCTGTCAATTCGCCTCTAACACTTTTCCTTTCACATTTTCCCCATTATGTATATATGGGCAAAATTGTTTCGTGAATTGGAACGCGTGGGGTTAAAATTTCGCCTCACAACATAGCCTATGACGCTCTCGGGGTCCAGACATGTGACTGTGCAAAATTTTGTGGCTGTAGCTGCGATGGTGCAGGTGACAATCCTGGACATACACACATACAGCTTTATATATTAGATATACCTGTAAGTCATCTCCCCTGTATATAGTATATACCTGTATGTCATCTCCCCTGTATATAGTATATACCTGTATGTCATCTCCTCCTGTATATAATATATAGCTGTATATCGTCTCCCCTGTATATAGTATATACCTGTATGCCATCTCCTCCTGGCTGTCAATTTGCCTCCAACACTTTTCCTTTCACTTTTTCCCCCATTATGTACCGTAGATAGGGGCAAAATTGTTTGGTGAATTGGAGCGCTGGGTTAAAATTTTGCCTCACAACATAGCCTATGACGCTCTCTGGGTCCAGACGTGTGACGGTGCAGATGCCAATCCCAGACATACACACATACAGGTCCTTCTCAAAAAATTAGCATATAGTGTTAAATTTCATTATTTACCATAATGTAATGATTACAATTAAACTTTCATATACTATAGATTCATTATCCACCAACTGAAATTTGTCAGGTCTTTTATTGTTTTAATACTGATGATTTTGGCATACAACTCCTGATAACCCAAAAAACCTGTCTCAATAAATTAGCATATTTCACCCGACCAATCAAATAAAAGTGTTTTTTAATACCAAACAAAAAAACCATCAAATAATAATGTTCAGTTATGCACTCAATACTTGGTCGGGAATCCTTTGGCAGAAATGACTGCTTCAATGCGGCGTGGCATGGAGGCAATCAGCCTGTGACACTGCTGAGATGTTATGGAGGCCCAGGATGCTTCAATAGCGGCCTTAAGCTCATCCAGAGTGTTGGGTCTTGCGTCTCTCAACTTTCTCTTCACAATATCCCACAGATTCTCTATGGGGTTCAGGTCAGGAGAGTTGGCAGACCAATTGAGCACAGTAATACCATGGTCAGTAAACCATTTACCAGTGGTTTTGGCACTGTGAGCAGGTGCCAGGTCGTGCTGAAAAATGAAATCTTCATCTCCATAAAGCATTTCTGCCGATGGAAGCATGAAGTGCTCCAAAATCTCCTGATAGCTAGCTGCATTGACCCTGCCCTTGATGAAACACAGTGGACCAACACCAGCAGCTGACATGGCACCCCACACCATCACTGACTGTGGGTACTTGACACTGGACTTCAGGCATTTTGGCATTTCCTTCTCCCCAGTCTTCCTCCAGACTCTGGCACCTTGATTTCCGAATGACATGCAAAATTTGCTTTCATCAGAAAAAAGTACTTGGGACCACTTAGCAACAGTCCAGTGCTGCTTCTCTGTAGCCCAGGTCAGGCGCTTCTGCCGCTGTTTATGGTTCAAAAGTGGCTTTACCTGGGGAATGCGGCACCTGTAGCCCATTTCCTGCACACGCCTGTGCACGGTGGCTCTGGATGTTTCCACACCAGACTCAGTCCACTGCTTCCTCAGGTTCCCCAAGGTCTGGAATCGGTCCTTCTCCACAATCTTCCTCAGGGTCCGGTCACCTCTTCTCGTTGTACAGCGTTTTCTGCCACATTGTTTCCTTCCAACAGACTTACCATTGAGGTGCCTTGATACAGCACTCTGGGAACAGCCTATTTGTTGAGAAATTTCTTTCTGGGTCTTACCCTCTTGCTTGAGGATGTCAATGATGGCCTTCTTGACATCTGTCAGGTCGCTAGTCTTACCCATGATGGGGGTTTTGAGTAATGAATTAGGCTTTTAAAAGCCTCAGGTATCTTTTGCATGTGTTTAGAGTTAATTAGTTGATTCAGAAGATTAGGGTAATAGGTCATTTAGAGAACCTTTTCTTGATATGCTAATTTATTGAGACTGGTTTTTTGGGTTATCAGGAGTTGTATGCCAAAATCATCAGTATTAAAACAATAAAAGACCTGACAAATTTCAGTTGGTGGATAATGAATCTATAATATATGAAAGTTTAATTGTAATCATTACATTATGGTAAATAATGAAATTTAACACTATATGCTAATTTTTTGAGAAGGACCTGTACATACACACACATTCAGCTTTATATATTAGATGTATACAAATTTTGGTTGCAATTAATTTTCAGAAGTTAAGCAGCATTAACATATACATTTTTTAAGATATTTATTCTTTGTACATTAGTTAGTGGATACCTTCAGAGCTGTTATGGGGATATTAAAGGGACATTTATAGGATTTGACAGGGACTCAAAGATGTAGATTCCTAATAGTGTGTAATGTACTCGCTGTTAGGATTCAGCTGTTTTTACACTCCTGGCATTCATTACCCGACTGCTCCGTATCTGATTTACGTGCAGCCGATTATGTGATAACCTCTCTTTCTCTTCCACTTCTCTTAATAGACTCAATTGAGAGAAGTGGATAAGGTGAATGTCATACGATTGTAAGAATGGAGATCGCATATGGAGTGGACAAGCATCGAGTGAGATCAGCAGCCAAATCGTAGACCTTTCCAACAACTATGAACATGGCTGACAGGAAGAAAGCACGGGAAAGTATGGTTTTCTCCTTGATATAACAACATATTTTGGTATTGCATTTTACCAATCTGTAAGAACCATGAGAAATATAGCTTTAAGCTTATCACTTACTAGGGATCGTTGGTGAAACGTGGCAGACGTGGCTGTGGAAAGCCGTGCAGATGACAATAAAGAACATCAAAGCAGTAGCAGCCCATGTCAGCCGTCACCACCAACTGCTCCCTTCCACTTGTGGTCCCATTAGGGCGGGAGAGTGGGGCGAGAGCTCCTGGCCCCACCGTCTTGTCCTCGTGGGGGTGGCAGTTATGTGGTACTGTGGGCTGGACGCTGCCAGCAGAAGGGCACAGTTTGGGCTTTTTTACACCACAGCAGCCCGAAGATGGCTTATTCTCTGTAGTTGACACGCAGCGTCTCTTCCCCATTCTGTGGTACACCCTACACATGACAGAGCAGAAACGTTAGTATGACGCCATTTCTTTTTTCACTTGTTATTTAGAATGTTGTGATTACATTGATTTGTAGTGGCAGTCACATTTTTTTTTGTAATGTTAGTTTTCAGAAAAAAAAATAAAAAATTGAAAAATTTAATTTCTTAACGATGGGTGGGACTACAACTGCTCACCCACAAACCATCAGACTGGATGGCTAGTGTTCCCTCTTTGAAAGGAGCAGTGGTTGTGCATGAGAACGATCACCCCATGAAATCTATATGGAACTGCTGGAGATACCAGGACCTGCAACCATCTTGTAGTCCCTCATCTCCTATTCTGTGCATTCTGCACACCTCTTCACTCCTTGCTGGTCTAGCACAGATGCACTGGTGGTCCCTACTGGCCTAATCACAAGCTGCCAGCAAGTGACCAGTGAGGTCCTATCATCATCCCTTCATGGTGCCAGCACATGTGGCATGTGAGCACTGCAGTAACTGCAGCTTCCATATACCAGTATAGCATGTCATCGCTGGCAGCTTCTATGAGACTAGGTTGGAAAGAAATTGGAAAGTGAAGTGCTGTATTTGTTATTTTAAAGCATTTGCTGCTTAACAGTATAACAGTCTTGCAAAGTAATCACAATACAATGTTACATTCAACTTCCATATGTGGTTTTAGTAAAGAAAAAGGGCTAATGTGCCAAATAAACCACATAAGAAAAATAATAAAAGACTATCATTTAACTAAAGATAAAATACTACATCAGCTCATATTTACCAAGTGGAACAGATAGCCAGGCGTCCACCACACCCGACGCGCGTTTCGCAAGGAGTTGCTTCGTCCAGGGTTGCAAAACGCGCGTCGGGTGTGGTGGACGCCTGGCTATCTGTTCCACTTGGTAAATATGAGCTGATGTAGTATTTTATCTTTAGTTAAATGATAGTCTTTTATTATTTTTTTATGTGGTTTATTTGGCACATTAGCCCTTTTTCTTTACTAAAACCACATATGGAAGTTGAATGTAACATTGTATTGTGATTACTTTGCAAGACTGTTATACTACATTCTCTTTGTTTACATACAAAGTATATAAAATGTGAGCATTACGTTCAGATCAGCAATTTCATGGACATATTTCTATGACTTTGTCAGGTGTCTACCCTTTTTATTCTGTATTTGTTGTCTCTTACCTGCTGCCTACTGTAGGCTATTTTTCGACCATGTTTGGTGTTTTATGATATTTAATAAAGTGATTTGTTCTATATTATCAATGTGTGGTGCCTTTTTGTAGGTATATATACATGTCTATATGATGTAATACTGTAGATACCAGAGGTGCTGCGGTAAGAAGAGGCTGCTCACACTGCTGTCCACCATGTCTATATGATGTAATACTGTAGATACCAGAGGTGCTGAAGTAAGAAGAGTCTGCTCACACTGCTGTCCACCATGTGTAGATGATGTAATACTGGAGATACCAGGGATGTTGGTGTAAGAAGATGTAAGAAGAGTCTGCTCACACTGCTGTCCTCCATGTCTATATGATGTAATACTGGATAAACCAGAGATGCTGAGGTAAGAAGAGGCTGCCCACACTGCTGTCCACCATGTCTATCTGATCTAATACTGGAGATACCAGAGGTGCTGAGGTAAGAGGCTGCTCACACTGCTATCCACCATGTCTATATGATGTAATACTGGATGTACCAGAGATGCTGAGGTAAGAAGAGGCTGCTCACACTGCTGTCCACCATGTCTATATGATGTAATACTGGAAATATCAGAATACCAGTCCCACACGCCTGGTGCCTCGGGTGATCCTCAACTCTGCCCTTTCTTTCAAGCTACATATCCAAGCCCTTGCCTCCCTCCAGCTGTCTCAAACTCAAAAATATTTCCCGGATCCGCGCATTCCTTGACCACGACACCACAAAAACACTAGTGCATGCCCTTGTCTCCCACTTGACTACTGCAACCTCCTACTCTCTGGCCTCCCCTCTAGCACTCTGGCACCACTCCAATCCATCCTACACTCTGCTGCCCGACTAATCTACCTGTCTCCCCGTTATTCCCCAGCCTCTCCCCTATGCCAAGCCCTTCACTGGCTTCCTATCGCCCAGAGACTCCAGTTCAAAACCCTTACTATGACATACAAAGCCATCCACAACCTGTCTCCTCCATACATCTGCGACGCCGTCTCCCGGTACTTACCTACACGCAACCTCAGATCCTCTCAAGATTTCCTTCTCTACTCCCCTCTCATCTCTTTTTTCCCACAACCACATCCAAGACTTCTCCCGTGCTTCCCCCATACTCTGGAACTCTTTACCACAACACAGACTCTCGCCTACCATAGAAACCTTCAAAAAAACCTGAGGACTCACCTCTTCCGACAAGCCTATAGTGATCCTCAACCTACTGAACCACCAAACAACCAGCTCTACCCTCTCCTAGCGTATCCTCACCCATCCCCTGCAGACTGTGAGCCCTCGCGGGCAGGGTCCTCCCTCCTTCTGTACCTGTTAGTGTCTTGTTTTTTGTTCATGTTTAATGTATTTGTCTATATTTGCCCCCTTTTCACATGTAAAGCGCCATAATAATAATACCTGAGGTGCTGAGGCAAGAAGAGTCTGCTCACACTACTGTCCATCATGTCTATATGATGTAATACCGGATATACCGGAGATCCTGAGGTAAGAAGAGTCTGCTCACACTGCTGTCCACCATGTCTATATGATGTAATACTGGATATACCGGAGATCCTGAGGTAAGAAGAGTCTGCTCACACTGCTGTCCACCATGTCTATATGATGTAATACCAGGGATGCTAGTGTAAGAAGGAGGTAAGAAGAGGCTGCTCACACTGCTATCCACCACATCTATATGATGTAATACTGGAAATACCAGGGATGCTGAGGTAAGAAGAGGCTGCTCACACTGCTATCCACCACATCTATATGATGTAATACTGGAAATACCAGGGATGCTGAGGTAAGAAGAGGCTGCCCACACTGCTGTTCACCATGTCTGTATGATGTAATACTGTAGATACCAGAGGTGCTGAGGTAAGAAGAGAGTCTGCTCACACTGCTGTCCATCCTGCCTATCTGATCTAATACTGGAGATACCAAAAGTACAGAGGTAAGAAGAGGCCAACCACACTTCTGTGTTTCCGGTCTTTCTGAATAACTATATAAATATCTCCAGGACACAGCAGAGTTTCCAACTGCATGTTCTCATAGGCTTTAGTCCTAACATTCTATGACAAATTTCTGTCAGTGTAAAAAGGTGGCGGCCATTTTAATTCTATAGTGATTACCTCACTAGACAAAACAATTGTGATTTGCTAATTAAATGCACTTGAATTTATGGACATTTCCTTCACTTATTTAGTTTTCTTCTGTTCCCAGAGAACCCAGTAAAGAGGACCTGTCATCCGATTCATGCAACCCAAACCATGAGCAGCTAATATCGAAGTCTGTTATAGGGAATATAGCCAGAGACAAGATGAGACTAGTCCAGCGCCACCGCCAAGTACATGACAGGTGATCAGATCAACTGACATGTGCCCCTAACAGCCACAGATGGAATCGCAATCCACGTGTAGCTGTTAACATCTTAAATGCCATTGTCAATCTCTGGGGTCTAAGGGGTACATTTGGCTAGGTGAGGGGTCACATGATCGCAGGATGCAGATTTGTAGGCATGACAACCCAGGACACCCCTGTGCTTGTCATTGCGGTTTTGCAGCCTTGCTATGTGTAGCACAGGTGATCAGGATATCACAGCTTCAAGTCTCCTTGGAGACTATTGAAGCCAGTAAAAAAAATTAAATATATAAAATAATAATAATCATCTTTATTTATATAGCGCCAACATATTCTGCAGCGCTTTACAGTTTAACAGTTTCAAACACAACAGTTATAAGAAACAGCGTTAACAATAATATAATGATCAAAGCAAAACAACACAACCCTGCTCGTGAGAGCTCACAATCTACAATGAGGTGGCGAGATACAAAGTACAGGTGTGTATTTACAATGATGGTCCAGCCATCTTCAGGGGGTGGGGGGTAGATGAAGATAGTGAATGGGCTACACACACACAAACATAAAATTAGTTTGATTACTGAACGTGATAGGCCGCTCTGAAAAATGTGTGTTTTGATGGAACGCCTAAAACTATGCAAATTGTGGATGGTCCTAATATCTTGGACTAGAGCATTCCAGAGGATTGGCGCAGCACGGAAGAAGTCTTGGAGTCGGGAGTTTAACCCCTTAAGCCCCGAGCGTGGTTTGCACGTTAATGACCAGGCCAATTTTTACAATTCTGACCACTGTCCCTTATGAGGTTATAACTCTGGAACGCTTCAATGGATCTTGGCGATTCTGACAATGTTTTCTCGTGACATATTGTACTTCATGATAGTGGTAAAATTTCTTTGATATTACCTGCGTTTATTTGTGAAAAAAAAACACGGAAATTTGGCGAAAAGTTTGAAAATTTCGCAATTTTCCAACTTTGAATTTTTATGCAATTAAATCACAGAGATATCTCACACAAAATACTTAATAAGTAACATTTCCCACATGTCTACTTTACATCAGCACAATTTTGGAACCAACATTTTTTTTGTTGTTAGGGAGTTATAAGGGTTAAAAGTTGACCAGCAATCTCTCATTTTTACAACACCATGTTTTTTTAGGGACCACATCTCTTTGGAAGTCATTTTGAGGGGTCTATATGATAGAAAATACCCAAGTGTGACACCATTCTAAAAACTGCACCCCTCAAGGTGCTCAAAACCACATTCAAGAAGTTTATTAACCCTTCAGGTGTTTCACAGGAATTTTTGGAATGTTTAAATAAAAATGAACATTTAACTTTTTTTCACAAAAAATTTACTTCAGCTCCAATTTGTTTTATTTTACCAAGGGTAACAGGAGAAAATGGACCCCAAAAGTTGTTATACAATTTGTCCTGAGTACGCTGATACCCCATATGTGGGGGTAAACCACTGTTTGGGCGCATGGGAGAGCTCAGAAGGGAAGGAGCGCCGTTTGACTTTTCAATGCAAAATTGACAGGAATTGAGATGGGACACCATGTTGCGTTTGGAGAGCCACTGATGTGCCTAAATATTGAAACCCCCCACAAGTGACACCATTTTGAAAAGTAGGCCCCCTAAGGAACTCATCTAGATGTGTTGTGAGAGCTTTGAACCCCCAAGTGTTTCACTACAGTTTATAACGCAGAGCCGTGAAAATAATTTTATTTTTTTTTCCACAAAAATTATTTTTTAGCCCCCAGTTTTGTATTTTCCCAAGGGTAACAGGAGAAATTGGACCCCAAAAGTTGTTGTCCAATGTGTCCTGAGTACGCTGTTACCCGATATGTTGGGGTAAACCCCTGTTTGGGTGCACGGGAGAGCTCGGAAGGGAAGGAGCACTGTTTTACTTTTTCAATGCAGAATTGGCTGGAATTGAGATCGGACGCCATGTCGCGTTTGGAGAGCCCCTGATGTGCCTAAACAGTGGAAACCCCCCCCAATTATAACTGAAACCCTAATCCAAACACATCCCTAGCCCTAATCCCAATGGTAACCCTAACCACACCCCTAACCCTGACACACCCCTAACCCTAATCCCAACCTTATTCCCAACCGTAAATGTAATCCAAACCCTAACCCTAACTTTAGCCCCAACCCTAACTGTAACCTTAACCCCAGCCCCAACCCTAACCCTAGCCCTAACCCTTGCCCTAACCCTAACGGGAAAATGGAAATAAATACATTTTTTTAAAATTTTTCGCTAACTAAGGGGGTGATGAAGGGGGGTTTGATTTACTTTTATAGCGGGTTTTTTAGCAGATTTTTATGATTGGCAGCCGTCACACGCTGAAAGACGCTTTTTATTGCAAAAAATATTTTTTGCGTTACCACATTTTGAGAGCTATAATTTTTCCATATTTTGGTCCACAGAGTCATGTGAGGTCTTGTTTTTTGCGGGACGAGATGCCGTTTTTATTGTTAACATTTTCGGGCACGTGACATTTTTTGATCGCTTTTTATTCAGATTTTTTGAGGCAGAATGACCAAAAAGCGTAGTTACTCACCGATAACGGTGTTTCTCAGAGCCCATGACAGCACTACCAGAGAGGGGATCCGCCCTTCAGGGACAGGAAACCTACAGGATAAAAGGGCGGTACCTCTCCCCTGCATCAGTTTGTTTACAGAGCATCGGAGGTCCTCCAGGTTAGTCACAACAACAAAAAATATACAACTTAATCATATTGCTTAACAAGTGAACACCGTGTCTATATGGAAAAAACACTTCACACAAAATAATGTGCTCACCGTACACATGATGAGGGGGGGGGGGGGAATAAGCAGGTGCTGTCATGGGCTCTGAGAAACACCGTTATCGGTGAGTAACTACGCTTTTCTCAGTCGCCCATGACAGCACTACCAGAGAGAATTGCAGAGATTATTGCTTAGGGAAGGACCACAGCCTGCACAACCCTTCTTCCGAAGGTTAGGTCAGATGAAGAGGCTAGGTCTAAGCGGTAGTGTCTGAAAAAGGTTGAAGGTGATGACCAGGTGGCCGCCTTACAAATTTGATCTAATGGTACCTCTTACCTTTCGGCCCAGGAGGTCGCCATAGCCCTTGTAGAGTGGGCCTTCAGTCCCTGCGGAACGGCGTTCCCGGTGGATGAGTACACCAAGGCTATTGCGTCTGTTACCCATCAAGCTATAGTGCCCTTAGAAGCTTTGAGTCCTTTTCTGGGCCCCTGGAAGCAGATAAAAAGAGACCCTTCCTTCCTATGCTTTTGGGTGATTTTAATGTAATGGACTAGACACCTTTTTACGTCTAGTGTGTGGAATTTTTCTTCCTTCTTATTTCTAGGGTCTGGACAGAAGGAAGGAAGGATTATTTCCTGAGATCTATGGAATGTGGACGCAACTTTTGGTAAATAGGCAAGGTCTGTTTTTAGTATAACCTTATCGTCCAGGATGTGTAAAGGGAGGGTTTGCAGACAGGCTTTGGAGGTCACATCCTACGGGCCGATGTCAGGGCTATTAGGAGGGCCGTTTTAAGTGAAAGAATCTTAAGGGGTACCGATTCTATAGGCTCAAACGGGGATTCTGTTAGAGCTGACAATACTACGTTCAAATCCCAGGATGGTAATCTACGTATAGTTAAAGGTTTAGACCTTGCGGCTGCTCTGACAAACCGTATTACCCAAGGGTTGGCTGATATGTTTTCACAGTATAATGCTCCTAGAGCTGCTATCTGTACCTTTAAGGTACTTACTGAAAGGCCTAGGTCTAACCCCTTTTGAAGAAACTCATATTTCAGCAACTGGAACCCCGTCTTGCAACCTTACCCCGGAGGAGGATAAAAAATTTTTTCCAAGTTTTACCATATATTTTTGTGGTCACAGGTTTTCTACTTTTCATTAGAGTAGATACTAGTTTGTCAGAAAACCCTCTTTCCCTCAATAGTGACCTCTCAAATTCCACGCGGTCATATGGAGATTCTCTGAGGGTGGAACACCGGTCCTTGAGACAGGAGGTCCGGAAGATCCGGAAGAACCCAGGGATCGGTGATCGATAGCATCCTCAGCCATGAGAACCAGGCCCTCTTGGGCCAGAAGGGGGCTATTAGGATGAGTCTGGATCTGTCCTGCCTGATCTTCCGTAGGACTGCTGGATTGAGAATAGTAGGGAGAAATGCATACGCAAGGGTCTGTGTCCAGGGAATTGTGAATGCATCCACAGCCTGAGGGTTCCCCCTGGAATCTAGGGAGCAGAAGGTTTCCACTTCTCTGTTGTGCATGTTGGCAAAGAGATTTATCACAGGGATTCCCCACAGATCTGTAATTTTGTTGAAGATGCCCTGATTTAGAGACCACTCCCCCAGTTTTAATTGGGTACGACTCAGAAGTCCGCTTTCTGGTTTTCTACACCCTTTATATGTAGGGCCGATAGGGATAGGAAGTTGTTTTGTACCAAGCTGAAAATTTCGGAGGTGGTTTTCATTAATGTTTGAGACCTGGTTCCCCCCTGGTGGTTTAGGTAAGCTATTACTACTCTGTTGTCCAAGAATACTCGGACATGATGGCCTTGTAGCTTGTTTAGGAAGTACAGTAATGCATGATTTACTGCCCTCAGTTCTTTTTGATTTGAGGAAGACCTGAGCTCCTGACTTGTCCATATCCCCTGAGCGACTCTGTTGTCCAGGTGAGCCCCCCACCCTGTGGGACTTGCGTCTGTGGTAACTATCTGAGACGCCTCTATCACCCAGGGAACCCCTTTTGATAAGTTGCTGGGATTTAACCACCAAGCTAGGGAATGAATAGTAGGCAAACTTAGAGTCATGCGACCCTCTAACCGCCCTCCTAGTAGTTTCTGGTTTCTTAAAATGTCCCACTGGAGAGGTCTTGTGTGGAGCTGTGCCCACTGAACTGCTGGGAGACCAGCAGAGAGGGACCCCAGCAATGACATCGCCTTTCTTAGGGTCATGGTAGGGTTTGCACGCGCTTCCGATACTAGGTGGATTATCTTTTGTTTTTTCTTGTCTGAAAGGAGACACTTGAGAACTTGAGTCCAGGGTGAGACCCAAAAATGCTTGAACCCTGGTTGGTTCCAGCTTTGACTTTTGGAGGTTCACCAGCCAGCCCAATTTTTTTAAAAGGTCTATCACTCTGTCGCATTGCTGACGGCAGAGTTTGGCCGAGTTGCTCACAATCAGAAAGTCATCTAGATACGGAATAATCAAGACGTCTTCCTCTCTCAGATCATCATCTCCGCTATCAGTTTGGTGAAAATGTGGGGTGCAATTGATATGCTAAAGGGAAGAGCCCTGTATTGGTATTCTCTTGTCTGTCCTTTTATGACTACTGTTATGTTGGGCTGGTGGTTAGGAGCACTAGAAATGACCAGATGAGCAAACTAGCAATACAGGACGAGCTCTGGGAAGTGGGAGCTCTGCTGACCGCAACGCTAATCCTATCACAACAACTAGAAATAGCCGTGGAGCGTTCCTGACTCTGCCTAGACGCCTCTTCACAGCCTAAGAGCTAACTACCCCTAAAGATAGAAAATACAGCCTACCTTGCCTCAGAGAAATTCCCCAAAGAAATAGGCAGCCCCCACATATATTGACTGAGTTAAGATGGAAGTCACAAACACAGGAATGAAATAGGTTTCAGCATAGGAGGCCAGACTGAACTAAACAGACTGAGGATAGAAAAGGTATCTTTGCGGTCAGCATAAAAAACTAACAAAAAACCACGCAGAGTGTGCAAAAGAAACCACCGCACCGACTCACGGCGCGGTGGTGCCACTCTGCATCCCAGAGCTTCCAGCAAACAAGATTTAATATAATAGCAAGCTGGACAAAAACACAGTGGTAACAAATAAGCTAGCAGGGACTTAGCTTTTGCTGAAGTAGACAGGTCATCTGAAAGATCCAAGTGAACTGAACCAGTACTAGGACATTGACAGCTGGCATCAAGTAAGGATCTGAGTGGAGTTAAATAGAGCAGCCAGCCAAGGCCTGAACGAGATCAGCTGGAGAAGGAATCTCAGAACCAGCAGCTCCACTCACAGCCACCAGAGGGAGTCCATGAACAGAACTCACCGAAGTACCATTCATAACCACAGGAGGGAGCTCGAGAACAGAATTCACAACAGACTACTGCCAGTCTGAGGAATTTCTAAAAGGTCTTGTGGATGGGGACGTGATAATACGCGTCGCTAAGATCTAGAACTATCATAAAACAGTTTGGAAACAGATCTTTTACTTATTGACTCCATTTTGAATCTTTGGTTTTTTACATAAGTGTTCAACTTCCGTAAGTTTATTATAGTCCGGAAGGTTCCGTCCGGTTTGGGAACCAGGAACAATGGAGAGTAAAATCCCTTCCCTCTCTCCAGAGGGGGGGACTTCTTGGATGACAGCTTTGTCTATCAGTTCTAAGATTTCTAGTTCTAGAGCTTCTTGTTGTTGAGGAGACTACTTCAGCGGTGTTACCACATAGAATTTCTATCCCTACCCCCACGAAACTATGCGAAGCCCTTCTCCTATTAAATTTAATATCCAAGGACTGGTCGAAATTTTCTCCCAGGCCAGGAGGAATTGAGATAATCTCCCTCCCACCCTGGGGAAGATGTCACTTGGAGGGGGGGGGGGAGGGTTTCTATCCCGAGGGGAGTTACCAAAAAGGAACCCCCTGTCCTTCCTTTTCTCGTCATCCCATCGGTTTTGTTCCCTTGCCGGTCTCCTTCTAAAAAACTTCCTATTCCGAAAGGGCCGCTTATTATATGTTGGGGCCAGGATGGGAAACCCTTTCTTTTTATCACCTGCTTTTTGCAGGATATCGTCCAGAGTCTCTCCAAAAAGAAACTTGCCCTCACATGGGATAGAACAAAGTTTTTGCTTAGTTTGTAAGTCCCCCGGCCAGCTCTTTAGCCATAAGGTTCTACGCACTGCATTTGAAAGAGCTGCAGATTTAGACGCTAATTTAATTGAGTCGGCCGAAAAATCTGCCAAAAATGCCGCGGCTCCTCTAATCATACGGATAGACTCCAAAATTTTATTTCTGGGGACCCCATCCCTAAGCTGTTTCTCTAGGTTATCAGCCCAGATCATTAAAGATCGTGACGTTCAGGCAGCCGCTATGGTTGGCCTTAAGCATCCTCCGGCTGACTCCCAGGCCCCTTTAAGAAAAGTATCTGCTCTTTTATCAAGAGGATCTTTCAGGGTTCCCATATCCTCGAATGGTAATACGAACTTTTTCGAGGCCTTAGCTACCGCAACGTCGAGTTTGGGGGCTTTATCCCATGAGCCAGAAGACTCTTCTTCAAAGGGGTATTTCCTTTTAATAGAGGGAACCGATGCATTTTTCCTTTCAGGTTTCTCCCACTCCTTTTTAATTAATGCTTGTATGTTTTCATTAAGGGGAAACACCTTACGCTTTTTTTGGGATAGCCCTCCAAACATAAATGTCCTGCACAGTTTTGTCAGGACGAGGGTCCAACACCCCCATTGTTGACCTTACTGCCTTTACAAGGCCATCGACCTCATCTAGGGGGAAGCAATGACGACCTCCACTTTCATTATCCGAAGAAGAGAATGAGGAATCCTGTGTATCTGAGTTTTTACTCTCGGAGCTGGAAGAGTCCGAATTCCTATAAGGAATAGGTTGTTTCCTACTAGCTCTCCTTTCACCTTTAAGGGAGTTAAACACAGTCTCGACCTCTGATTTAATTACAGATCGTAACTCGGAGGCAAAGTTTGGGGTCTCCTCACAGAGGACTCGTTCTATACAGGAGTCACATAGCTTCTTATCCCAAGACTGTGGTAGGGCTTTCTCGCATAAGGGGCAGGTTCTATGTTTCATCTTCCCCGCACTCTTTCTTGCCTAAGATAAATGGAGAAGGGGACCCCAATTATAAAAAGTGAGCTTTCACGAAGATCACTCACCAATCTGACGCAGCCACAGGTAACGGTTCTGGAGGAGGGGCAGGATCCTGAGGTGTGTGATCCGTGGGCGGCAGCTGGTTTACCACACTGGAATTCTTACTATGCTGCGTGGAATGGCTACCAGACCGAGAACTTCGGTTGTCCGCAGAAGATCGCTTTTTCTGAGCGTCCAACTTCTGCCACTGGTGATGGCGCTGCTGCTGCGGCGTCTGGAGCTGCTGATCGCTGTCCTCCATGGTACTACCCTGGGACGGCATGCAGCAGGGAGCTTCCATGTGCACCTTCTTTTAAAGGTTGGCGCTTATCCCCTCCCCCTGTGGCTGCATTACTGAGGAAGTGTCTATTTTTTCCGGCCTTCTGCACTGTGCATGCACGCAGTCAGCGACTCGGAAATGAAGAACCCCGGTTCCGGGGCAGCACCATCTTGGTGCAGTCAGTCACCGCACCGCTCCTGAACCGGAAGCTCTCCCACCACTTCCGGTGCGGCGCCATCTTGGAGATCCAGGCGTACTGTGCGCGGCAGAGTGCTGGAGCCCCTAACTCCTATCCGGAGTGGCGGCTGCACTTCCCCCCGCTCACGCTTCCAGACCCATCGGTCGTAGCTGTGGCGGCCTCGGATACCGGACCAGCCATGGCAGGGGCCTCCCCGCTGTCAGAACCCAGACTGGCCGGCTCCGGATTCCTCGTTCAGGTCGGTCTTCATAGTAGGTACAGTCCAAGAAGGTTCCCCGTCAGGGACAGGAAACTAAACTGATGCAGGGGAGAGGTACCGCCCTTTTATCCTGTAGGTTTCCTGTCCCTGAAGGGCGGATCCCCTCTCTCTAGTAGTGCTGTCATGGGCGACTGAGAAAACCAGCTATTCATGAATTTCTTTTGGGGGAGGCGTTTATACCGTTCCGCGTTTGGTAAAATGGATAAAGAAGTTTTATTCTTCGGGTCAGTACGATTACAGCGATACCGCATTTATATCATTTTTTTATGTTTTGGCGCTTTTATACGATAAAAGCTATTTTATAGAAAAAAAATAATTATTTTTGCATCGCTTTAGTCTGAGGACTATAACTTTTTTATTTTTTCTTTGATGACGCTGTATGGTGGCTCGTTTTTTGCGGGACAAGATGACGTTTTCAGCGGTACCATGGTTATTTAGATCCATCTTTTTTATCGCGTGTTATTCCACTTTTTGTTTGGCGGTATGATAATAAAGCGTTGTTTTTTGCCTTTTTTTTTTTTTTTTTACGGTGTTCGCTGAAGGGGTTAACTAGTCGGACAGTTTTATAGGTCGGGTTGTTACGGACGCGGCGATACTAAATATGTGTACTTTTATTGTTTTCTTTATTTAGATAAAGAAATGTATGTATAGGAACAATATTTTTTTTTTTTTTGGGGGGGGGGGGGGATTTTTTGGGGAATTTTTTTTTTTTTTACACAAGTGAATATATATATATATATATATATATATATATATATATATATATATATATATATATATATATATATATATATATATATATATATATTTTTTTTACACATGTGAATGTATATATTTTTTTTACACTATAACATTGCCCCGGTGGGGGTGGGGGGGCGGCATCATGTTATAGTGTAAGATCGCTGATTTGACACTTTGCTGTGCACTGTGCTCTGAGCAGGCGCTGTGAAGCCACCTCCCTGCAGGACCCGGATGCCGCGGCCATTTTGGATCCGGGCCTCCTGCAGGGAGGAGGTAGGAGACCCTTGGAGCAACGCGATCACATCGCGTTGCTCCGGGGGTCTCAGGGAAGCACGCAGGGAGCCCCCTCCCTGCGCGATGCTTCTCTATACCGCCAGACACTGTGATCATCTTTGATCGCAGTGTGCCGGGGGTTAATGTGCGGGGGGCGGTCCGTGTGATAGTCAGCTGACACCCGGCCGCGCTCCCCCCGTGAGCGCGGCCGATCGCATATGACGTACAGTACTACCCAGTCACTGGGAATTAAGTCCCAGGTCACCTTGACGGGATAGTACGTCATATGGAATTAAAGGGTTAAATACATGTACAGAAATAAAAGTTACATATTATGAAATGGTTGCCTAAGCCCTATTTCATAATGCTATCAGGTGTGGTAGATCGACTCACTCAGCTGCATTACAGAGGTAGACACGGGTACACTGTCTCTTTAAGATCCTCACTGGTTTATTAAGGGTGCTGCATAAACAAGTGCAAAGTTATCAAAAGTAAGGAAAAACAAAAGATAATATATAATACAACACTGTCCATGTGGCTGTCGGGCAGCGCCCATTCAGAGGATCTATATGGTATATATATATAAATATAATTGTCTAAGGGGTACTTCCGTCTTTCTGTCTGTCCTTCTGTCTGTCGGCAACTTCCGTCACGGTTATTCATTCGCTGATTGGTCTCGCCAGCTGCCTGTCATGGCTGCCGCGACCAATCAGCGACGGCCACAGTCCGATTAGTCCCTCCCTACTCCCCTGCAGTCAGTGCCCGGCGCCTGCTCCATACTCCCCACAGTCACGGCTCACACAGGGTTAATGCCAGCGGTAACGGACTGCGTTATGTTGTGGATAACTCACTCCGTTACCTCCGCTATTAACCATATGTGACCAAGTATTTACTATTGAGGCTGCCTATGCAGCTTCAATAGTAAAAACATGTAATGTGAAAAATAATTACAAAAAACAACAAAAACAAATCATTATATACTCACCTTCCGCCGCCTTTCCGACGCTCCGGTGACCGGTTCATGCAAGTGGCAGGTTCCGGTGCTAAGTTTGGTGTGCGACAAGGACCTGCCATGATTTCAAGGTCATGTGACCGCGAAGTCATCACAGGCCCTGCGCGAAGAAGCTGCGGTACCATGGGACAGGCAGGGACAGCGTCAGGAGCAGGTGAGTATTTCATATTCACCTGTCCGCGTTCCATCCGCCGGGCGCCGCTCCGTCTTCCCGTCCTCTTGCCGTGACTGTGCAGGTCAGAGGGCGCGATGACGTATTAATGTGCGCACCGCCCTCTGCCTGATCAGTCAGTGCGGAGAGACGGGACGCTGAGGAGCAGCGACGAGAGGTGAGTATGTGTTTTTTTTTTTTTTTTTAATTGCAGCAGCAGCAGCATTATATGTGGCACAATGCTGTATGGAGCGTCTATGGGGCCATAGAGAACTGCATGGAGCATTATATGGGGCATCTATGGGGCCATATCTGCATGGAGCATTATATGGGGCATCTATGGGGCCATAACGTCATGGAGCATTATATGGGGCATCTATGGGGCCATAACTGCATGGAGCATTATATGGGGCATCTATAGGGCCATAACGTCATGGAGCATTATATGGGGCATCTATGGGGCCATAACTGCATGGAGCATTATATGAGGCATCTATGGGGCCATAACTGCATGGAGCATTATATGAGGCATGTTATGGGGCCATAAACAACTGCATGGAGCATTATATGGGGCATCTATGGGGCCATAACATCATGGAGCATTATATGGGGCATCTATGGGGCCATAACAGCATGGAGCATTATATGAGGCATCTTATGGGGCCATAAACAACTGCATGGAGCATTATATGGGGCATCTATGGGGCCATAACTGCATGGAGCATTATACTACGTGACTGGGCAAAATACTATGTGACTGGGCAAAATACTACGTGGATATGCATGTTCTAGAATACCCGATGCGATAGAATCGGGCCACCATCTAGTTCACATATAATGGTTCAGCTTCCTTCTCAGGACACCTAGCACTGGAGTTCCACTCTTCAGGCCTACCGAACCCTGAATTCCTCAAAACGCCGATTATTTAAACCCCAGACCACACCATGGGGTGGAGATAAGGTGGACAATCTCCCACCCGCTCTATGGTTGTCCACAAAACCCAGCTCTTAAAATGGCCGATTAACCCCTCTAAACACTTAGTGTGCTGGACCAAACTTCTCAGTTTCAAATCACTGAAGCGGATAGCCTCAGTGAAACGTATCACCCCTCCAACACTTTGCCAGTGACTGTCACACAAGAAACTACACAAAAAAATGACCTCATAGATACGCTTTAAATCAAAGTTCTTATGGTAAAAGTATGTCTAGAAATGCTTGATAATTTTTTTTCAATTATATGCATCACCATTTTTATTAAAATAAATGTGACATGTTGAAGTTTTCATACTGGATACTATGCTTTACACTAGGATCATGCTTCCTATTCTGTGCAGACAACTTTTTAGCCGATTCATCACATACAAGATTACAATGAAAAGTAACACCTCTATACACGCACACAGGTAGGTCCAGAAATATTTGGATACCGACACAAGCTTAAAGGGAATCTGTCACCTAATTTTGGCCCTATAAGCTTCGGCCACCGCCATCAGGGGCTTATCTACAGCATTACAGAATGCTGTAGATAAGCCCCCTGATGTATCCTGAAAGATAAGAAAAACAGGTTAGATTATACTCACCTGGGGGGGGGGGGGGGCGGTCCCGATTCGGTCTGCTGGGCGTCGCAGGTCCTGATCCGGCGCCTCCCATCTTCATACAATGATGTCCTCTTCCTTGCTGATGTCTCGGCTCTGGCGCAGGCGTAACTCTCTGCCCTGTTGAGGTTAGATCAAAGTACTGCGCAATGCAGTACGTTACGCTGCCCTCAACAGGGCAAATCAGTACTCCTGCACAGGAGCCGCAACAGAAGAAAGGAAGATGACGACATCGTATGAAGATGGGAGGCGCCGGATCAGGACCTGCGACGCCCAGCGGACCGAACCGGGAATGGGCTGTGTGGGCTATTCCCTCATTAAAGGGAATCTGTCACCAGGTTTGACAGATATGAGATATGACCACCTCCTTTCAAGGCTGATATACAGTATTCTATAATGCTGTATATCTGCCCCAACCCGACCTGTAAGACAAGAAAAATGACTTATTATACTCACCTGCAGGGCGGTCCAGTCGAGGGGCATCGCTGGTCTTTCTCCGGCGCCTCGCACCTTCTTGCGATGCCGCCCTCCTGTTTGCTTCGTGTGGATGACGCTTCCATACGTCATCCACAGTCTCCTCGGCACCGCACTCCTGCGCAGGCATACTTAGCTGCTCTGTTGAGGGCAGAGCACAGTACTGCAGTGCGCAGGAGCCCGGAAAGGTCAAAGAACTTCGATGCATGTGCACTGCAGTACTTTGCTCTGACCTCAACAGAACAGAGAAGTACACCTGTGCAAGAGCGCGATGCCAGGGACCCTGTGTGAATAACTCAGGGACGCGTCAACCACACAACACAAGGAGGAGGATGGTGATCGTAAAAAGATGGGAGGTGCCGGACCAAGACCAGCGAGACCCCTCAGACCAGACTGCCATTCAAGTGAGTAAAATAAAAGTTTTTTTCTTCTCTTACAGGTCAGGTTAGGGGCAGATATACAGCATTATAGAAGCTGGTGACAGGTTCCCTTTAATCCATCATCTGTAAAAAAAAGGTAAAAGATCTAGAGCAGATTCCAGGTGTAGCTTTTGGAAGCTGTTGCTGTGAACCCACAACATGCGGTCAAAGGGGCTTTCAATGGAAGAGAAACAGACCATTAGGCTGAAAAAAAAATCCACTAGAGAGATAGCGGAAATGTTAGGAGTTGCCAAATCAACAGTTTGGTACATTCTGCAAAATAAAACAGCATACTGGCGAGTTCGGGAACTCATAAAGGCTTCGACGTCCACGGTAGGCAACAGTGGTGGCTGATCGAATAAATGTTTTAATTGTGAAGAAAACAACCCTTCATGACAGCCACCCAAGTGCAGAACACTCTCCAGGAAGTAGGTGTTTCGGTATCTAAGTCTGCCATAAAGAGAAGACTTCCTAAGCCGAATTCCAAGGGTTCACCTCAAGGTGCAAACCATTAATCAGCCTTAAAAATAGAAAAGGCCAGATCAGAATTTGGCAAAAAACATGTAAACAACCCAGCCCGGTTCTGTCAAGGCATTCGTAGGACAGATTAAACTAAGTTCAACCTTTACTTGACTGATGAGAAAAAGAAAGTATGAAGAAGGCTTGGAATGGCTCATGATCCAAAGCACACCACACACTCTGTAAAACATGGTGGAAGCAGTGTGATGGCGCGAGCATGCATGGCCCCCAATGGTGCTGGATCATTAGTGTTCATTGATGATGTGACTGAAGACAGAAGCAGCCGGATGAATCCTGACATGTACAGGGTGATACTTTCTGCTCATATTCAACCAAATGCAGGAAGGTTGATTGGACGACGCTTCACAGTACAGATGGACAATGACCCAAAACATTCTGCAAAAGCAACTCAGGAGTTTTTTTTAAGGCAAGGAAGTGGGAAATTCTGCAATGGCCGAGACAGTCATGAGATCTCAACCCCATCAAGCAGCATTTCACATGCTTAGGACAAAACTTAAATGGGTTGTCAACTACTAGGACAACCCATTCTTGATCTAAAGGTAAAAAAGCTTATACCCACCTACCATGCTGGCGCCATTCCAGTGGTGTTCATACTCGCATTTCTGGGCCTCTATGAGGTTGTTATGACACATGAGCTTGGCAAATAGCAAGTTGTGTAAGCGGGCACCATCCATACAATAAGTATACTGGGATCACCTAATGCATATTAATATAAACATATCACAATAAGAAAGTACGGTATATGCAAAAAAAACAGGGATCACCAAGAAAATAAAAAAAAATAAATAAATAAATAATAATTCTTTGTTTCTAATATATTATTACAAAACCAAAGGCAAACACTTAAAAACATAAAAAAATGCACTAGGGATAAATCGCACAGAAGAGATCCCAAACACATTATATAGTGTATAATACACAAAAATCCTACAAGCCGTGGAGTATTAAGAGAAGCTTGCTAGATAAATACCGGGGGCTGCCCAATGTACTCATGCTGCTGTCACTGCAAAAGGGTCCGATTTGAGGGAAGGTACAAAATAATACACCTTGAGAAAGACACCGTGGGTCCTTGTACCTACTCAGCCGAACTGCTTGCTTAGGGGGGGCTACTATTTGACTGAATTAGGGTGAAGTATTTTGCTCCCATATATTATTTCGTACCTTCCCTCAAGTCAGACCCTTTATTTCATTGCTGAATGTTTTCCTATACCATACTGGGCTTCGTGTACCATTTATATGTTTATCCCCATAGGAGCATAAGGATGAAGTTACTGCATATTTTTTATCATGTATGACAAGTGCGGATTTGTATTGGTCTATTACTTTTGCAGTGATAGCAGCATGAGTACATTGGGCAGCCCCCAGTATTTATCTAGCAAGCTTCTATTAATACTCCACGGCTTGTAAGACTTGTGCATTATAGAATGTTCTTGGGATTTCTTCTGTGAGATTTATCCCTAGTGGATTTTTAATGTTTTTAATTGTTTGCCTTTGGTTTTGTAATAATACATTAGAAATAAAGAATTTTTGCATTTTTTGAATTTTCTTGGCGATCCCTGGTTGTTTTGCATATACTTTCTTCTTGTGACACATGAGCTTGGTGCCCTATCAGCGCTGGCGTCACCGTCCTCGCCTTCGGACAAATCGAACACCAAGAGGAAGTGAGAGATCAGCTGCAGCCCGAACTAAGGGTACCGTCTCACAGTGGCACTTTGGTCGCTACGACGGTACGATCCGTGACGTTCCAGCGATATCCATACGATCTCGCTGTGTCTGACACGCAGCAGCGATCAGGGACCCTGCTGAGAATCGTACGTCGTAGCAGATCGTTTGGAACTTTCTTTCGTTGCTGGATCTCCCGCTGTCATCGCTGGATCGTTGTGTGTGACACCGATCCAGCGATGCGTTCGCTTGTAACCAGGGTAAACATCGGGTAACTAAGCGCAGGGCCGCGCTTAGTAACCCGATGTTTACCCTGGTTACCAGCGTAAAAGTAAAAAACAAACAGTACATACTCACATTCCGGTGTCCGTCAGGTCCCTCGCCGTCTGCTTCCCGCTCTGACCGAGTGCCGGCCGGAATGTAAGAGCAGAGCACAGCAGTGACGTCACCGCTGTGATCTGCTTTCACTTTACGGCGGCACTCAGTCAGAGCGGGAAGCAGATGGCAAGGGACCTGACGGACACCGGAATGTGAGTATGTACTGTTTGTTTTTTTTTACTTTTACGATGGTAACCAGGGTAAACATCGGGTTACTAAGCGCGGCCCTGCGCTTAGTAACCCGATGTTTACCCTGGTTACCCGGGGCCTTCGGCATTGTTGGTCGCTGGAGAGCGGTCTGTGTGACAGCTCCCCAGCGATCACACAACGACTTTCCAACGATCACGGCCAGGTCGTATCGCTGGTCGTGATCGTTGGAAAGTTGCAGAGTGTGACAGTACCCTAACTCTTAGGGTACGTTCACACAGGACTTTTTTGCTGCTTTTTTTGCTGCTTTTTTTAATGCTAATTTTCAGCTGCTTATAGGTGTGTTTTTGGTGCGTTTTTGGTGCGTTTTTTTGGTGCTTTTTTTGTGGTATATGGTGAATCAAACATGTTTGATGACTACACCAAAGACACTCAGTACTCAAGCACGCTCACATAACACGTTATCAGAGCACGTTCACATCACTAGTATTTACCTACTACCTGGTCATTTAATTTGTTAGAAAAGGACATATGTTAAGTTTTTTATTTACCAATCTCCCAGTGGAGCTTAGCATCGCCTTCATCCCAGCGGGGGGAACAATTTACGTCAGATTACATGCCATGCATCTGCCTTTTTTTGACGATCACTGTAGTTTGGGCAAGCTACATCCCAAATTACAGGCATTGTTTCCACCTTGCAAAAATAAATGAAAAAGTAATTACTAAATGCAAGATGAAATGAAACCAACATTCATGACAAGGAAGATACAAACATACACATGCAGAACACATGAACATGTACATAACAGCACATGAGCATCGCAAAGTGTACCATTGCAAACAATCGGATAGATAGATATATCACAAATTAAAAAAAATATTACCTCCATGATTAGTTGGGAAACATTAATGCCCATCCTCCTATACCAAGACATGGCTACCACCTCACTACCAGAAACTCCCTCACAATAGATCACAATCAGGACACCTCACAATGGCTCTTCACACCTCACTAACCACATCCCTAAGCTCTTGGCTGTGAGATCCCTTCCTGCTGGCCATGATTTTCTGCACAAAAAACGCAGCAAATAATGCTACATGCGTTTTTTCAGCGTTTTTGCAGCGTTTTTTTCATCACCCATTCAAGTCAATGGGTGAAAAAACGCTGCAAAAACGCAGCAAAAACGCTGAAAGAAGTGACATGCCCTATGTCCAAAAAAAGCAGCAAAGCAGAAAAAACTGATCAAACAAAAAACCAACGTGTGTGCATGAGATTTCTGAAATCTCATAGGCTTTACTGGTACTGTAAAAAGCAGCTGAAAATTAGCATAAAAAAAAGCAGCAAAAAAAAGCAGCAAAAAAGTCCTGTGTGAACGTACCCTTAATGTCTGATTTGTCCAAAGGTGGGGACAGTGACGTCAGAGCTGGAGCGTCTCGTGCAGATGGCCACAATCGGCCCGAGTGTGAACGACAAAACACTGGATGGCACACGCACCAATGTTATTCTATGGGGCCATGAACATGTCTGATTTTTCCTTTGGACCGAGTATGTACAAGGATAAAATAAATCGCTGCATGTTTACGTGTTCTCCGATATCTGGATTGCACTCGACCATGTAACTCAAGGCGTGAGTGGGAAACATTGGATGACATCTGAGTGCAGTCTGAGAAATTGCCTTTCTCCATCTTCTCCTCATCCAATAGAGCCGGATCGCACTACGATTAAACTCTGATCAGAGCGGCCTTTGCATTTTCGCCCCAATTCTTTGGGATGAAAGAACCTACACTGCTCAAAAAAATAAAGGGAACACCAAAATCCCACATCCTAGATATCACTGAATGAAATATTCCAGTTGTAAATCTTTATTCATTACATAGTGGAATGTGTTCAGAACAATAAAACATAATTATCAACGTAAATCACAACTAATATCCCACGGAGGTCTGGATTTGGAATGATGCTCAAAATCAAAGTGGAAAATGAAGTTACAGGCTGATCCAACTTCAGTGGAAATGCCTCAAGACAAGGAAATGAAGCTCAGTAGTGTGTGTGGCCTCCACGTGCCTCTATGACCTCCCTACAACGCCTGGGCATGCTCCTGATGAGGCAGCGGACGGTCTCCTGAGGGATCTCCTCCCAGACCTGGACTAAAGCATCCGCCAACTCCTGGACAGTCTGTGGTGCAACGTGACGTTGGTGGATGGTGCGAGACATGATGTCCCAGATGTGCTCAATTGGATTCAGGTCTGGGGAACGGGCGGGACAGTCCATAGCATTAATGCCTTCATCTTGCAGGAACTGCTGACACACTCCAGCCACATGAGGTCTGACATTTTCCTGCATTAGGAGGAACCCAGGGCCAACCGCACCAGTATATGGTCTCACAAGGGGTCTGAGGATCTCATCTCGGTACCTAATGGCAGTCAGGCTACCTCTGGCGAGCACATGGAGGGCTGTGCAGCCCTCCAAAGAAATGCCACCCACACCATTACTGACCCACTGCCAAACCAGTCATGCTGAAGGATGTTGCAGGCAGCAGATCGCTCTCCACTGCGTCTCCAGACTCTGTCACATGTGCTCAGTGTGAACCTGCTTTCATCTGTGAAGAGCACAGGGCGCCAGTGGCAAATTTGCCAATCCTGGTGTTCTGTGGCAAATGCCAATCGTCCTGCACGGTGTTGGGCTGTGAGTACAACCCCCATCTGTGGACGTCGGGTACTCAGACCATCCTCATGGAGTCGACACATGCACATTTGTGGCCTGCTGGAGGTCAATTTTGCAGGGCTCTGACAGTGCTCCTCCTGGTGCTCCTTGCACAAAGGCTGTGGTAGCGGTCCTGCTGCTGGGTTGTTGCCCTCCTACGGCCCCCTCCACATCTCCTGGTGTACTGGCCTGTCTCCTGGTAGCGCCTCCAGCCTCTGGACACTACGCTGATAGACACAGCAAACCTTCTTGCCACAGCTCGCATTGATGTTCCATCCTGGATGAGCTGCACTACCTGAGCCACTTGTGTGGGTTGTAGAGTCCGTCTCATGCTACCACGAGTGTGAAAGCACAACCAACATTCAAAAGTGACCAAAACATCAGCCAGAAAGCATTGGTACTGAGATGTGGTCTGTGGTCCCCACCTGCAGAACCACTCCTTTATAGGGGGTGTCTTGATAATTGCCAATAATTTCCATCTGTCGTCTATTCCATTTGCAAAACATGTGAAATTGATTGTCAATCAGTGTTGCTTCCTAAGTGGGCAGTTTGATTCCACAGAATTATGATTTACTTGGAGTTATATTCTGTGGTTTACGTGCTCCCTTTATATTTTTGTGAGCAGTGTAGGGTAGGTGCACACATTTTTTTTTTTTCAGTGACCCCCAGAGTTTTACAGACGGAAGAATGACAAAACTCCAGACAAAAGCCTCTTTTGTTTGGAATGTTTTCTTTTTTCTCCTTTTGCTTCATTTTTGGATTCTGATGTTATTTTTGAGCTTTTTTTACAGCATTTTAGGGTTTTTTAGTGGCGTTTTTCCGGTCTTTTTTTAAGCTCTTTTCAAACAATAAATAAAGCAAAAAATCTGGCAAGTTGCTTGACAAGACTCCTGCGCATGTTTGGAGCGTTCCCAGCGACTTGTGTAAAGTACGGGGCGTCGTCAGAAGGAAAACACCAGAACCTTCCGGTCGCTCCTTTCAGCCTCTTAGGAAACCTGAGGTAGTTAAGCTTGGCTCCACAGACGGAGCATGGCCGGCGGCGGCACACGGCAGCGCAGAGGTTCGTCCTGCTCAGCATTTCGCTGGCGCTTTGTCAGGTGGTTGCTGAGATGAAGGCAGTGTGCGCATGTACCAGAGAGTATGGGAAGCGGCCATACAGGGTCCTGCAGCGTCTCTGCTCCGCTGGGCTCGGTATGTCATGGACCGTACGCACCACAATGCCCAGCAGTGACTTTCTGGGGTCAGTCTGGATACTGAGGTCCATATACAGTGAAATATGAGTCTAGCAGGGATGGTGGTGGTCCTCAGTGGGAAACCCCCCCACAGTATCTCTACGCCATAATGACACACATAGTCGTGGTCCCCCCTATGGACCCAATAATCACATTATACAGTAAAGGGGCTTTAAAGGCTCAGCAATGCGGACCCCGAACACTGGCAGGCACTGGGTGGTCCTCACCCTTCCCTGATGTTCCAGTCTCTTATTGCTGCAGCAGTGACATCACGTGGATGACCATCGCACATCATCGCTGCAGCCAATCACTACTGAGCCGATGACAGCATGAACTGCTGAGCTCAGTGATTGGCTGCAGCGGTGATGTGCGATGGTCATCCACGTGATGTCAGTGCTGCAGCAATAAGAGACTGGAGCGGGTTAGGGCGAGCGCCGGCCGGTGTGAGGACCACACACGCCTCTCTGGGGTCCTTCTGCTGACTGTGGAAGACCCCTGTAGTACAGCACTAGCCCACCCCACAGCGCCCTCGGCCGCCATCATCATCTGCCCCATTACCGTCCCACACTGTCACTTCTGGGTGACATTCCGGCGGCTTCTCTGCACCGTGCACCCGATCAGTGCGAGCACCGGAGCCATGTCTGCCCGGGAGGGCGTCTAACGTGCACCATGTACAGGATCTCACCCGCTCCGCCCAGTGCCGGCTCCGATTGTTCTCCAGCCCCCAGGCCGGACTCTGCCATCCGCAGCCGAACCGAACCGGCCGGTAGATGCTAGAACCTAGTGGGTTAAAGGACCTTTGATGACGTCGTGGCCATGTGGTTGGTCACGTGATGGGCTGGGAGGAGCCAGGCTCTGGGCGGTGCTTCTTTACGTGGCGTAAGTCAGTGTCAGTGGTCAGTACACAGTGATGCCGAGGAGGCGGCCGGTGCGGGAGGGCGCTGTGCGGTACCTGACTCTGGGGCTTATCAGCTAGGCTGCCGTCACACTAGCAGTATGTGCTCAGTATTTTACCTCAGTATGTGTAAGCCAAAACCAGGAGTGAAGCAATTAGAGGAGAAGTATAATAGAAACATATGCACCACTTCTGTATTTATCACCCACTCCTGATTTTGGCTTACAAATACTGCTATAAAATACTGAGCAAATACTGCTGGTGTGACGGCAGCCTAACACACAGGCGGTATATTACACACAGGTCTGCCGTAGACGGGCGGCACATTACACACACACACAGCTCTGCCGGAGACTGGCGGCACATTACACACACACACAGCTCTGCCGGAGACTGGCGGCACATTACACAACACAGCTCTGCCGGAGACGGGCAGCACATTACACACACACACAGCTCTGCCGGAGACAGGCGGCACATTACACACACACACAGCTCTGCCGGAGACTGGCGGCACATTACACAACACAGCTCTGCCGGAGACGGGCAGCACATTACACACACACACAGCTCTGCCGGAGACAGGCGGCACATTACACACACACAGCTCTGCCGGAGACAGGCGGCACATTACACACACACACAGCTCTGCCGGAGACGGGCGGCACATTACACACACACACACACAGCTCTGCTGGAGACGGGCGTTACATTACACACACAGCTCTGCCGGAGACGGGCGGCACATTACACACACACACACACAGCTCTGCCGGAGACGGGCGGCACATTACACAACACAGCTCTGCCAGAGACAGGCGGCACATTACACACACACAGCTCTGCCGGAGACGGGCGGCACATTAAACACACAGCTCTGCCGGAGACAGGCGGCACATTACACACAACACAGCTCTGCCGGAGACAGGCGGCACATTACACACACACAGCTCTGCCGGAGACGGGCGGCACATTACACACACAGCTCTGCCGGAGACAGGCGGCACATTACACACACACACAGCTCTGCCGGAGACAGGCGGCACATTACACACACACACACACAGCTCTGCCGGAGACAGGCGGCACATTACACACACACACAGCTCTGCCGGAGACGGGCGGCACATTACACAACACAGCTCTGCCGGAGACAGGCGGCACATTACACACACACACAGCTCTGCCGGAGACGGGCGGCACATTACACACACAGCTCTGCCGGAGACGGGCGGCACATTACACACACAGCTCTGCCGGAGACGGGCGGCACATTATACACACAGCTCTGCCGGAGACGGGCGGCGCATTACACACACAACTCCGCCGGAGACGGGCGGCGCATTACACACAGAGCTCTGCCGGAGACGGGCGGCACATTACACACACAGCTCTGCCGGAGACGAGCGGCACATTACACACACACAGCTCTGCCGGAGACGGGCGGCACATTACACACACACACAGCTCTGCCGGAGACAGGCGGCACATTACACACACACACACAGCTCTGCCGGAGACGGGCGGCACATTACACACACAGCTCTGCTGGAGACAGGCGGCACATTACACACACACAGCTCTGCCGGAGACGGGCGGCACATTACACACACAGCTCTGCCGGAGACGGGCGGCACATTACACACACAGCTCTGCCGGAGACGGGCGGCACATTACACACACAGCTCTGCCGGAGACGAGCGGCACATTACACACACAGCTCTGCTGGAGACAGGCGGCACATTACACACACACAGCTCTGCCGGAGACGAGCGGCACATTACACACACAGCTCTGCCGGAGACGGGCGGCACATTACACACAGCTCTGCCGGAGACGGGCGGCACATTACACACACAGCTCTGCCGGAGACGGGCGGCACATTACACACACAGCTCTGCCGGAGACGGGCGGCACATTACACACACAGCTCTGCCGGAGACAGGCGGCACATTACACACACAGCTCTGCCGGAGACGGGCGGCGCATTACACACACAGCTCTGCCGGAGACGGGTGGCACATTACACACACAGGCGGCACATTACACACACAGCTCTGCTGGAGACACAGCTCTGCCAGAAACGGACGGCACATTACACACACAGCTCTGCCGGAGACGGGCGGCACATTACACACACAGCTCTGCCGGAGACAGGCGGCACATTACACACACACACAGCTCTGCCGGAGACAGGCGGCACATTACACACACACACACAGCTCTGCCGGAGACAGGCGGCACATTACACACACACACAGCTCTGCCGGAGACAGGCGGCACATTACACACACACACAGCTCTGCCGGAGACAGGCAGCACATTACACACACACACAGCTCTGCCGGAGACAGGCGGCACATTACACACACACACAGCTCTGCCGGAGACGGGCGGCACATTACACACACACACACAGCTCTGCTGGAGACGGGCGTTACATTACACACACAGCTCTGCCGGAGACGGGCGGCACATTACACACACACACACAGCTCTGCCGGAGACAGGCGGCACATTACACACATAGCTCTGCCGGAGACGGGCGGCACATTACACACACAGCTCTGCTGGAGACAGGCGGCACATTACACACAGCTCTGCCGGAGACGAGCGGCACATTACACACACAGCTCTGCCGGAGACGGGCGGCACATTACACACACAGCTCTGCCGGAGACGGGCGGCACATTACACACACAGCTCTGCCGGAGACAGGCGGCACATTACACACACAGCTCTGCCGGAGACGGGCGGCGCATTACACACACAGCTCTGCCGGAGACGGGTGGCACATTACACACACAGCTCTGCCGGAGACGGGTGGCACATTACACACACAGGCGGCACATTACACACACAGCTCTGCTGGAGACAGGCGGCACATTACACACACACACAGCTCTGCCGGAGACAGGCGGCACATTACACACACACACAGCTCTGCCGGAGACAGGCGGCACATTACACACACACACAGCTCTGCCGGAGACAGGCGGCACATTACACACACACACAGCTCTGCCGGAGACAGGCGGCACATTACACACACACAGCTCTGCCGGAGACTGGCGGCACATTACACACACATACAGCTCTGCCGGAGACGGGCGGCACATTACACAACACAGCTCTGCCGGAGACAGGCGGCACATTACACACACACAGCTCTGCCGGAGACGGGCGGCACATTACACACACAGCTCTGCCGGAGACAGGCGGCACATTACACACACAGCTCTGCCGGAGACAGGCGGCACATTACACACACACAGCTCTGCCGGAGACAGGCGGCACATTACACACACACACAGCTCTGCCGGAGACAGGCGGCACATTACACACACACACACAGCTCTGCCGGAGACAGGCGGCACATTACACACACACACACACACAGCTCTGCCGGAGACAGGCGGCACATTACACACACACACAGCTCTGCCGGAGACGGGCGGCACATTACACACACACACACAGCTCTGCTGGAGACGGGCGTTACATTACACACACAGCTCTGCCGGAGACGGGCGGCACATTACACACACACACACAGCTCTGCCGGAGACGGGCGGCACATTACACAACACAGCTCTGCCAGAGACAGGCGGCACATTACACACACACAGCTCTGCCGGAGACGGGCGGCACATTAAACACACAGCTCTGCCGGAGACAAGCGGCACATTACACACAACACAGCTCTGCCGGAGACAGGCGGCACATTACACACACACAGCTCTGCCGGAGACGGGCGGCACATTACACACACAGCTCTGCCGGAGACAGGCGGCACATTACACACACACACAGCTCTGCCGGAGACAGGCGGCACATTACACACACACACACACAGCTCTGCCGGAGACAGGCGGCACATTACACACACACACAGCTCTGCCGGAGACGGGCGGCACATTACACAACACAGCTCTGCCGGAGACAGGCGGCACATTACACACACACACAGCTCTGCCGGAGACGGGCGGCACATTACACACACAGCTCTGCCGGAGACGGGCGGCACATTACACACACAGCTCTGCCGGAGACGGGCGGCACATTATACACACAGCTCTGCCGGAGACGGGCGGCGCATTACACACACAGCTCCGCCGGAGACGGGCGGCGCATTACACACAGAGCTCTGCCGGAGACGGGCGGCACATTACACACACAGCTCTGCCGGAGACGAGCGGCACATTACACACACACAGCTCTGCCGGAGACGGGCGGCACATTACACACACACACAGCTCTGCCGGAGACAGGCGGCACATTACACACACACACACAGCTCTGCCGGAGACGGGCGGCACATTACACACACAGCTCTGCTGGAGACAGGCGGCACATTACACACACACAGCTCTGCCGGAGACGGGCGGCACATTACACACACAGCTCTGCCGGAGACGGGCGGCACATTACACACACAGCTCTGCCGGAGACGGGCGGCACATTACACACACAGCTCTGCCGGAGACGAGCGGCACATTACACACACAGCTCTGCTGGAGACAGGCGGCACATTACACACACACAGCTCTGCCGGAGACGAGCGGCACATTACACACACAGCTCTGCCGGAGACGGGCGGCACATTACACACACAGCTCTGCCGGAGACGGGCGGCACATTACACACACAGCTCTGCCGGAGACGGGCGGCACATTACACACACAGCTCTGCCGGAGACGGGCGGCACATTACACACACAGCTCTGCCGGAGACGGGCGGCACATTACACACACAGCTCTGCCGGAGACAGGCGGCACATTACACACACAGCTCTGCCGGAGACGGGCGGCGCATTACACACACAGCTCTGCCGGAGACGGGTGGCACATTACACACACAGGCGGCACATTACACACACAGCTCTGCTGGAGACACAGCTCTGCCAGAAACGGACGGCACATTACACACACCGCTCTGCCGGAGACGGGGCGGCACATTGCACACACAGCTCTGCTGGAGACGGGCGGCACATTACACACACAGCTCTGGCGGAGACGGGCGGCACATTGCACACACAGCTCTGCCGGAGGCGGGCAGCACATTGCACACAGCTCTGCCGGAGATGGGCGGAGACAGGCGGCACATTACGCACAGAGACGGAGACGGGCGGCACATTACACACAGAGCCGGAGACGGGCGGCACATTACACACAGAGCCGGAGACGGACGGCACATTACACACAGAGCCTAGGACGGGCGGCACATTACACACACAGCTCTGCCGGAGACGGGCGGCATATTACGCACACAGCTCTGCTGGAGACAGGCGGCACATTACACACAGAGCCGAAAACGGGCGGCACATTACACACAGAGCCGGAGACGGACGGCACATTACACACACAGCTCTGCCGGAGACGGGTGGCATGTTTTTCATAGGTTTAGTTTGCCAAATACTTTTCTGGCACCTTAAGGGTATATGCAGACAATCATAAATTGCCAGCGCTTTGGATACAGCACATGTTCTCTGCGTCCAAAGTGCTGCTTTCTATTGAACTAGATACGCTGCTTCCTGGAGAGACGCTCTGCATGTCCGTCTCCGCGGGGGAGCCTCGGGCGTCTCTGGACGCATAGTGGACATGTGGTTTCTTGTATTCCTATCCAGTATGCCGTAACATCTGGACGCTGCACAAGTACGGAGCGTCCAACACCGCATCGTTTACTGGCCATCTGCACTTACACTAGGGTCACTGCACATGTAACGTGGCCAATATATACCAGCGAATCCTGCTCTCCACAAATTAAATTACACACTTCCGGGCCCTGTCGTGTGCCTGAACCACAGTTTTTGAACACATGGGGTCTCGCCATGTTCTATAGAAATGGCGTAACTGATTTTCTATTGTCCCCTTAAAAAATTTGGGACTAAAAACATTTTAATGGAAAAAATGCAAGTTTTTTTTCTCACATCCAGATGTTGTCACCACTGGATAAATTCCTGGAATAGGTCCATAAAAAATAAGATTTTTATATCTCCTTTAAAAGAATTTTTTTTTAAAATGTTTAACCCCTTCCCGATATCCGCAGTGTATGTACGGCACTGAGGGAGCTGCGTCCCCACATACCGCCGTACATATAATTCCTGATGATCGCGCAGGCTCTCGCTGAGCACCATCGCAGTCAAATGCGGGTGTCTGCTCTATACGAGAGCTGACGCCCTGCAGCAACATCCGCTATGGGTGCTAGCTTCAATTGCAGGTCTTTAACCCTTTTGAATCCGCTTCAATAGTGACATCGATGGGCATCGCAGAGTGAAGGAGCTACCTCTCTGCCCCCATCGGCACAACGCCACTGTGTTGTGCCAATGGTCTCCATGGTGACTGCGGGCAGAAAGATGGCCACAGTGTCGCCCAGGGAGGGTGGCCTGTAAGCTCCTACTCGGAGCAATAGCTGACAGGCCTCCTCCCTGTGTGTCAGAGACTGCTATAATATCGCAATGCAGAAGCATTGCAGAGTATTATATCGGCGATCAGGGCAGGAAAAGTTGAAGTCCCACCCTGGGACAAGGTGAAAAAGTTATTAAAAAATTGTAAATATATCTAAATATCACAATAAGCCTAAAAAATAATTAATCCAATAAATACTTATTTATGTAAAGATAAACAATAAAAGTACACAGATTTGGTATCACTGCATCCGAAATGACCCGACCTATAAAACTGTCTCACTAGTTAACCCCTTTAGGTTATGTGTCCACGTGCAGGAAACGCTGCGTGTTTGACGCTGCGCAGAGCCGCAGTGTCAAACACGCAGCGTCCAGATGTTACAGCATAGTGGAGGGGATTTTATGAAATCCCGTCTCCACTATGCGTGGTAACACTCACCCGGCGGCCCTGTGATTCCGGACATGCTGCGTGTCTTTTTAGATCGCAGCATGTCCGTGTATCTTGCGGCGCCGCCGCAAGGCATATCACAGGGCCCTATGTGTGGGGTGCGATGATGCCGGATGTGTGCAATGAACACATCCGGCATCGAGTCACAGAAGGGGGCGGAGCGGGTTTGCCGCTCCGTCCATACCGCCAGCCATCCTGAAGGTGGACACATACCCTTATTGAACACAGTAAAAAAAAAAAAAAAAAAGCAATAAACAATGCTTTATCATCATACCGCCAAACAAAAAGTGGGATAAATTGGGATCAAAAAGACCAATGTAAATAAAAATGGTATGTCTGAAAACGTAATCTTGTCCCGCAAAAAGCAGGCCGCCATACAGCTCCATCAGCGGAAAAAAATTATAGCTCTCAGAAAAAAGTGATGCAAAAATAATTATTTTTTCTAAATAAAATAGTTTTTGAGTAAAAGCGCCAAAACATAAAAAATTAAATGTGGTATCGCTGTAATCGTACTGATCTGAACAATAAAGATGCCTTATCAATTGTACTACATGCGGAACAGCATAAAAAACAATTGTTTTTTATTTTTGCTTATTCTGCCTCCCAAAAATCGGAATAGAAAGCGATTAAAAAAACGTTGTGACCGAAAATGGTACCAATAAAATTGTCAACTCATCACTTGACTCTTTCGACAGAAATATAAACAAATTATAGCGCTCAAAATATGTTGATGCCGAAACTTGTTTTTGCAAGAAAATGTGTCTTTTAGTGTGTGACAGCAGCCAAACATAAAAACCCGATATAAATCTGGTATCGCTGTAATCACACCGACCTGAAGAATAAAGTCGTCTGATCACTTACACTGCACGAGGAACGGCGTAAAAAGAAATAAAACCAATTCTTCACCTGCTGTTTATTTGTTCATTCTGCCTCCCAAAGATTGCAGTAAGGCTAGGTGCACATTTATTCTGCACTGTGCACTTATGCTGGGCTTTTCCATGTAAATCTCTGAAATATGTGATTAGTAATATAACTTGTAGGAAAGGAGAACAGATAGTGTCTTATTTCACAATTTTAAGAGAAGATTTATCAGTAGTGTAACTGCTCACTTGATGAAGAATGCTAACAAGCCTATAGTACTGGCTGCCGCAGATCCACCGGTCGACGTGCGACTGTAGCTAAATTGCTGAATAGGAGGATATATGGGTTATGAGCCGCACTGCCAGCCAATCCAAATCAGACAAAGTGTACAATTGAACAGTGGTTTATTCTACGCGTTTTGGAATGCACATGACTCCTTCCTCAGGAAAATACAACAAGACTTGTGGTATTTTCCTGAGGAAAGAGTCATGTGCGTTCCTAAAGGCGTAGAATAAACCACTGTTCAATTGTTCACTTTGTCTGGTTTGGATTGGCTGGCAGTGCGGCTCATAACCTACAAATCCCCCAATTCAGTGAAATACGTGATTGACATGGAAGCCCTGGCAGAAGATTCCCCATAATGAGGCAGATGGAGGCACTGTGGACGTGCCTGGCCCAGGGCCGGACTGGCCATAGGGCAGTTCTGGCAAATGCCAGAAGGGCCGGTGGCAGTAGTGGGCCGCTCGAATGTGCCGCTGTCGGCACACTCCCCACGCTGTCGGCGCACTCCCGGCCCCGCATTCAACTATACCGGCGTCATAGACACCGGTACAGTTGAATGCAATGATGGAGGAGAGAGCGTCTGCTGACGCTTCCTCTCCCATCATTCCCCGCTCTGCCTGCCGCTGACACTGCGGGTGCGCGATGACGTCATATCATCGCGCACCTGCTGTGTGACTGGGCGGGCAGACTGCGACTGCTGAGGCCGGAGCCAGAGCAGCGCGGGGCAGGAGGAGAGAGGTGAGTAGTGTGTTTGTTTTTTTTTATCACTGAGTGATGACTGGATTGTGGAGCTATGGGGGGGGGGGGGGCTGCCTGCATTACTTTCTATGGGGGCTGCCTGCCTGCATTACTTTCTATGGGGGCTGCCTGCCTGCATTACTTTCTATGGGGGCTGCCTGCCTGCATTACTTTCTATGGGGGCTGCCTGACTGCATTACTTTCTGTGGGGGCTGCCTGCCTGCATTACATTCTATGGGGGCTGCCTGCCTGCATTACATTCTATGGGGGCTGCCTGCCTGCATTACATTCTATGGGGGCTGCCTGCCTGCATTGCATTCTATGGGGGCTGCCTGCCTGCATTACATTCTATGGGGGCTGCCTGCCTGCATTGCATTCTATGGGGGGCTGCCTGCCTGCATTACATTCTATGGGGGCTGCCTGCATTACATTCTATGGGGGCTGCCTGCCTGCATTACATTCTATGGGGGGCTGCCTGCCTGCATTACATTCTATGGGGGCTGCCTGCCTGCATTACATTCTATGGGGGCTGCCTGCCTGCATTACATTCTATGGGGGGCTGCCTGCCTGCATTACATTCTATGGGGGCTGCCTGCCTGCATTACTTTCTATGGGGGCTGCCTGCCTGCATTACTTTCTATGGGGGCTGCCTGCCTGCATTACTTTTTATGGGGGCTGCCTGCCTGCATTACTTTCTATGGGGGCTGCCTGCCTGCATTACTTTGTATGGGGGCTGCCTGACTGCATTACTTTCTATGGGGGCTGCCTGCCTGCATTACATTCTATGGGGGCTGCCTGCCTGCATTACATTCTATGGGGGCTGCCTGCCTGCATTACATTCTATGGGGGCTGCCTGCCTGCATTGCATTCTATGGGGGCTGCCTGCCTGCATTACATTCTATGGGGGGCTGCCTGCCTGCATTACATTCTATGGGGGCTGCCTGCCTGCATTACATTCTATGGGGGCTGCCTGCCTGCATTACATTCTATGGGGGCTGCCTGCCTGCATTACATTCTATGGGGGCTGCCTGCATTGCATTCTGTGGGGGTCTGCCTGCCTGCATTGCATTCTATGGGGGCTGCCTGCCTGCATTACATTCTATGGGGGCTGTGCTGCATTATATTGTATGGTGTCTGCCTGCATTACATTCTATGGGGGCTGGCTGCATTCCATTCCATGGGCCTGTGCTGCATTATATTCTATGGGGCTGGCTGCATTCCATTCTATGGGGGCTGTGCTGCATTACATTCTATGGGGCTGGCTGCATTACATTCTATGGGGGCTGTGCTGTATTACATTCTATGGGGGCTGTGCTGTATTATAGTCTATGGGGGCTGTGCTGCATTACATTCTATGGGGGCTGTGCTGTATTACATTCTATGGGGGCTGTGCTGTATTACATTCTATGGGGGCTGTGCTGTATTATAGTCTATGGGGGCTGTGCTGTATTACATTCTATGGGGACTGAGCTGTAATGCTGGATACAGCTGTAATTATATGTTATATAGTCGTGTTACACTCCCCTCACTTCTTGTAGCCTACAAGTGTACAAAGATATTATACAGTCACCATGTGACAAGTGGGCCTGTGTGACTTCAAATGCCAGGGCTGAATTTTAGTCCCAGTCCGGTCCTGGCCTGGCCTATGATGCGCAGGTGTCCGTCTTTTTAGGCAAGCACTTCTGAAAAGAAAGCCAACTTTGAACAAAGGCCAGACAGAGTCTAGAGTAACTCTGTTGCCTCAGTATAGTGAATAGATCCCTCGGGGTATAATTTCCAAAATGGGGTCACTTGAGGGAGGTATTCTGTTATTCCAGCTCTTGGGGGCTCTGTATATGGAGTCTGCAAACTGTTTTAGGAAAATCTGCTCTTCAGGAGGCAAATAGCGTTCCGAGTACAGTCACATATGTGGGACAAATTTTGGTGCCATTTTTACCCACTTCTTGTGTGAAAATGTAAAATCTGGAGCTAAAACTAAATTTTTATGGTAAAAATGTAATTATTTTTTCTTTACTGCCCAATAGTATAAAATTCTGTGACAGACCTGTGGGGTCAATATAATCACTGTACCCCTAGATGAATTCATTTAGAGGTGTAGCTTGTAAAATGGGGGTCACATATAGGGGGTTCTACTGTTCTGGCACCTCAGGGGCTCTGCCAATGTGACATGGCACCCTCAAACTAGTCCAGCAAAATCTGAACTCCAATATGGCACCTCTTCCCTCTTGAGCTTTGCACTGTGCCTCAAAACTAGTTTTCAACCACACATGAGGTAGTGGTGTACTCAGGTGAAATTACACAACACATTTTGCGGTCCATTTTCTCCTGCTATCCCTGTGAAAATGAGAACATTTGGGGCTAAAACAACATTTTTGTGGGAAAAATATACATTTTTTTTCATTTTCACAGATCAATGTTGTAAAATTCTGTGAATCACCTGTGGGTTAAAGGTGCTCTCCACACGTCTAGAAAAATTGCTTGAGGGGTCTAGGTTCTAAAATGGAATGGTAGCACTAACAAAGTACAGTGTATCACCATTACTAGTGATGAGCTAACGTGCTCCGATTAGGTGTTATCTTAGCATGCTTGGGTGCTAACCAAGTGTCTTTGGCGTGCTCGAAAAACATGTTTGAGTCCCTGCGGCTGCATGTCTGGCGGCTAACAAACAGGTAATCCCCGAATGTGTTGTGGCTGTTGAACAGCCGCAAGGACTCAAACATATTTTCCGAGCACGCCCAAGGCACTCGGTTAGCACCCGAGAATTTGAGGACTGCAGCGGTTTTGATATCTGTAGCATGTCACTTCTATCAGGGGGTTTCACCCATAGGAAGCAATGAGAAAGTGAAGAAAGGCTGCAAAAAAAACCCCCACAGCAGACAGGTTTTACTTCCCGTTTGGTGAATAAAACTGATTTTATTAAACACGTACAGGAGACAAAAAACTCAAGACAGCAGGTTTTGGCTGCAGAAAAACCGCTGCATGTGAACATAGCCTTATGTATTACTGAATATTTTGGCTGCATAACTTAGAAGGGGTTGACTAAATGCCTCTATCTCACAGTGCTTTGTGCTAGCCGTATTGCTTATTTGTGTAGCACAGCACCCACTGACCCTGGTAAGGCCAGATTTCACATATTTCTTTTCTTTTCCTTATCGTTTCACAATGGCTTCTGTTGACGAGGAGACGGATATATTGGGCAGAAAGGGAATAGTCGGTTCCTTGCTTGCAAGCTGGAAAATTGGGCAATTACCTGAGCAATTTTGGGACTGACTTGGCATCTAGGTCTAAATCTAATCAATTCTCTGAGATGAGCCCTGGCAGATGCCCCTCATAACTTGCAGGCCTTAAAGGCTATGCTGCTAAAGTCTTGGTGCCAGATATCACAGGACGCCTACAGGAATCTTGTGGAGCCTCATTAGGGTATGTCCAGAAATTATTTTTAAGGTGGGAGAATATTTTCCAATGGAATTATGCTTCAGGAAACGCCAGCATTTTTTTTTCCTCAAGTCTTTTTATTTTTTTTTTGTGTGCTTTTTTAACATTTTTGTCTGCAGGCAAATTTTTTTTCCAGCCTTCCCATTAATTGTGCTGTGTAGTGTAGATCATAAAATACCAGAATGGTGAGGTCACCGCTTGGCGTCTTTGGAAACCTGAAGTCATTTGAAAGCCTGAACATACAGTATGAACAGCAGGCCGGTTTTATATATTAGATGCATATGTTCTTTTGAGCGTTTATTTCGCACTATTTCAGAGCAAAACCCTAGAGGGGAAAAAAAAATTGTCTCCCTACCTTAGGGCTCTTTCAGACATAAGATTTTCATGTACAAGTTCTACCTGTTTTATTCATATAATAATCCCTAAGTCCACTATATCCTATTCTATGGCACTTCCGAACAATTTTACAACTATTGTGGACTTATATTGCTTTAGCCACATGAAGAGACCCAAAATATATATTTATAAAAATCAATCTTTATTATATCCTTTCAACAATAAAATCAATAAACAAACAAAACATAAAATCATAAACAGAGTGTCAGTGGGATGAAAAGGGGAACTCTCACATTGCTACACTGGTTATGAAAATACCAATGTCACTTGCCTGGTATGGTAAGCTCAAAAAATTCTACACATATAAAAATAGTGGTATATTATAAATCCAGTAACCACCCATAAGAATAGGGGAAACAGATTCACTCCACCTCTGTGTCACTAACAGCTATTTAGCTACCCTCGTACTATAACCATACATATTGCTTATAGCATATCGATGTCAGAAGTACATGGGTATAAGTAATTATAATGGTGCACAGATCCTTATTACTTACGATCAGAGTAAAGACCAAAAACCGGCAGCTATATGAAGTGAGAGTCCACCTAATCCTTCCTCGTGCGCCCCGACGCGCGTTTCGCCCGCAAGCTTCTTCCGGGGGCGTGGCCTAAGTGAGACTGGGACGGCTACTTAAGTGACTTGCCACCAATCCCCTCCGAGTACGTCACTATGGGAGGTGTGAGTGTGGATGTCGGTATCGCTTACCCGGCGCATGACGCTTCCATCTCCTTCCTGTATGAAAAGGCTCTTCTGAGTCTGCGCTCTGTGGAACGCTGCGTGACACGCAAGCGTAACCGATTATGAGCGCATCCAGAAGTGCTGGGATTAGAGATGTACTGCGCATGCGCTCTGCGGGAACGACATCCAAAAAGAGGGTCATTTGTATATAAAAAAGCGTGCAGTGTCCTATTATTAGAAAGTGCCAAAGTGCCTATATATAGAAGGGGAATACCAACATATGTGCAAATATCGCCAATAATGTGTTAAAATATGTGCAACTATCGCTCAAAATTTATTACAGAAACACCTAGTGAATATATAATTAAATATATTTATTTATAGAAAGATTAAATTTAAAATATAATATATATATAATTAAAAGTGCAATGTGCTCAATATGAGATAATATTAACTTACGTGCAATTATATAGTGCTCAGTATTAAAATTATTACGTTTATGTATCTATAAAGACCCATTATTATACCCAGTCCCTAGATCATATTGAGCTTAGTCATCCCATATTATCCCCACCAAACAAGAGACTACACTTTATAACCCCTTTGTAGATATTACTACATAGGTTACTATATGAAATTCAAATTAAATATACCAATAACCCTAGACTATAACAATATATGACAAAAAATAAACCATATTATTGTGATATTTTTTCCTTTGCTTCTTTCTTTGTAGTCTTATGACCATGTTCTTTTCTTTCTTTCCTTCTTTTAATATCTGTGTCCATATTTCTTATATAGGGGGACCGTACGGAGATATAACAAAGTCCTTCAATGATATATCAGAGACCGGGATTATGTTCCCACATTGACGTGCACTCAGACGAGGGAAGAAAATCATCAAAAGTGACTCCAGTATGTATATCTTAAGAACCATCTAATAAAAAAGGATAAAACCGATTAATATACATATACACTCACCGGCCACTTTATTAGGTACACCTGTCCAACTTCTTGTTAACACTTAATTTCTAATCAGCCAATCACATGGCGGCAACTCAGTGCATTTAGGCATGTAGACATGGTCAAGACAATCTCCTGCAGTTCAAACCGAGCATCAGTATGGGGAAGAAAGGTGATTTGAGTGCCTTTGAACGTGGCATGGTTGTTGGTGCCAGAAGGGCTGGTCTGAGTATTTCAGAAACTGCTGATCTACTGGGATTTTCACGCACAACCATCTCTAGGGTTTACAGAGAATGGTCCGAAAAAGAAAAAAAATTCAGTGAGCGGCAGTTCTGTGGGCAGAAATGCCTTGTTGATGCCAGAGGTCAGAGGAGAATGGGCAGACTGGTTCGAGCTGATAGAAAGGCAACAGTGACTCAAATCGCCACCCGTTACAACCAAGGTAGGCCTAAGAGCATCTCTGAACGCACAGTGCGTCGAACTTTGAGGCAGATGGGCTACAGCAGCAGAAGACCACACCGGGTACCACTCCTTTCAGCTAAGAACAGGAAACTGAGGCTACAATTTGTACAAGCTCATCGAAATTGGACAGTAGAAGATTGGAAAAACGTTGCTTGGTCTGATGAGTCTCGATTTCTGCTGCGACATTCGGATGGTAGGGTCAGAATTTGGCGTAAACAACATGAAAGCATGGATCCATCCTGCCTTGTATGGAGCATCTTTGGGATGTGCAGCCGACAAATCTGCGGCAACTGTGTGATGCCATCATGTCAATATGGACCAAAATCTCTGAGGAATGCTTCCAGCACCTTGTTGAATCTATGCCACGAAGAATTGAGGCAGTTCTGAAGGCAAAAGGGGGTCCAACCCGTTACTAGCATGGTGTACCTAATAAAGTGGCCGGTGAGTGTAAGTGCACAATAAAAATTAAAATGAGATGAATCAATTGTCTCACTATTAAAAGAATGCCTATCACATGTCTAGAGGAATGCTGCAAATCCTAAACTCTCATTTAGCCCTTGTGGGCTCATGGCTCCCAAGCGAAAAATCCACTTGCTCTCTAGTCGTGCAAGAGCCTGACCCAGATCGCCCCCTCTAGATCCTAAATCAATTTGATCAATACCCCTGATGGTAAGGTCACTACTGGAACACCCATGATATTTCTTGAAGTGTCTCGGGAGGGATTTGAGGGTACTGACATCATTAATGGCTTTTGCTTTTTGTATGTCTTTGACATGTTCACGGGTTCTTACTTTTAATTCTCTGGTAGTTAACCCCACGTAGATTTTTCCACACGTACATTTGGCCTGATATAGAACACCTTTAGATGTACAGTTTAAATATTTCCGTATATCATAACTACGGGTGCCATCGTGGTTTGTGAACTTCGATGTTGTAACATGATTAAGACATCCCAGGCATAGACCACAAGGAAAAAAGCCTACCCGATCTCCTTCCCTTTTGGCTTTTCTAACATTTGTCTTAGGTTCATAGTGGCTATGTACCAGAATGTCTTTGAGGTTAGCCGCTCTTTTAGCCACAAATGAAGGTTTTGATGGTAAAATCCTTTTCAGAATGGGATCACTTCTAACTACATTCCAATGCTTAAGAATAATCTGGGTAAGGTCCTGCCATTTATTGTTATACGTGGAAATAAAGCGTACCTGTTCTTTGTCTTTTTTGAGATCCAAATCTTTAGGAGACCCATATAGCAACTGATCTCTCGGCGTTCTCTTGGCTCTCAAATATCCTCTTTTAATTTGTCTCCTACTGTATCCTCTTTGAGTGAATCTTGTGGCCAAATCTCCAGCTTGCTTTTCAAAATCCGCTTCGTTGGAGCAAATTCTTTTCGCTCTCAAAAATTGGCCAATTGGAATCCCACGTATGGTTGCTGTTGGATGTGAAGAGTCTGCTCTAAGTATAGAATTGGTAGCTGTAGATTTCCTATATATGTCCGTTTGTATTCTGCCCTCGTTGTCAGTTTGAATTTTGATGTCCAAAAAATCTATTTGCCTACCAGAAACAAAGGTTAATTTAATGTTCTGATCATTGCTGTTCAGTTTTGATATCAAAGTATGGAGACCTGCTGTGTCACCCTCCCAAAAAAACAAAATATCGTCTATGTACCTCATCCAGTTATGAACTGAGTTCATTTCCTGGATGAGGCCATCTTGGAAAATCCCCCTTTCCCATGCTCCAAGAAAAAGGTTGGCATAGGCTGGGGCACAGGAGGCCCCCATTGCCGTTCCTTGTAACTGAAGAAAAATCTGTGAATTAAAAATAAAAACATTGTGATGTAATAAAAATTCTAACAGAATAAGGATGTAATTGGCAAGGGGACCATCCAAATTGCTGGAACGGAGGAACGATTTGACAGCTGCCAAGCCGTCTGCATGTCTGATGGACGTATATAGGGACTCCACGTCGGCCGTGACTATGACCATGCTGTCATCCAAGGACAGCTGATCCAGTCGTTGTAGGGCCGACGTGGTGTCCCTAATATACGAAGGGAGAGTGGCTACCAGGGGTCTCAAAAAATAATCAACAACGTCAGAAATCAATTCACATAGACCTCCATTACCTGCAACGATTGGGCGTCCAGGTGGATCCAGCGGATTTTTGTGAAGTTTCGGAATTAAATAAAAGGTCGGAAGTCTCGGTTTGAATTTCTTAATTTTATCCAAAAAACTTTTTGATATAATGTTCTGATCAAATGCATCCTCCATAATGTCAATCAACGCAGCCTGAAAAGAGGATATTGGGTTGTAATACAGTTTCCGATAGCAACTACTATCATCTAGCAGTTTACTGGCTTGTTTTTCATATAACTCTCTCGGCCATACGACAAGGTTACCACCTTTATCTGCTGGTTTGTAAATTACATCGTCCCATGATTTTAACTCCTCAATGGCCGTTCTTTCTAATATAGTCAAATTGGAATATCCCCTCTGGGAGTTAGCTAAAGATTCTATATCATTGGTTACAAGTTTAGTAAAAATATCAACGGCTGGACATAGTCCTAATGCCGGGAATTTTTTGGATTTGAAACACAAGTGAGGTGGTATAGCACTAACCTCCGATGTTGCATTCTCTTCTTCCAATGCCATCAAATCCTCCAATGCCTCTTGTTCTACATTTGTGGTATATTCCTCAGACATCATATCCTTGGCATGCAATTTTTTATAAATTAGTTTTCTGGCAAAAAGATGAGTGTCTTTTATACATGTGAACGCGTCTAGACAACGAGAGGGAGAGAAAGTTAAACCCCTCTCTAAGACACTTAATTGTGATGCCGATAATTCATGATGTGATAAATTCACTACCTGATAATGGTCTTTAGGCCTCTTGTTTTTTGAGGGTTTATTGAACATGTCAGGAAATCTCCTTTTCTGTGGACCACTTCGCAAGTGAAAATCACGCGAGGTTTCACTTTCACTTATTGACGCATTGCTCTCAGCATCAGACATGCCAGAAGTAGATGGTTCCTCACCTCTCCTTGCCACTATAGATGATTTTTTCCTCGGATTTTGCCATCTAAAGATCTTATTAGAGTCATAGTCGGCAATATCCCGTTGAAATTTTTTAAGTTTTTCCTTACTGACATTGTCTTCCCATTTTGTAATATCTATATCCAGCTCTTTTGACCATTTATCGAATTGTTCCTTCTGCATTTCTTTTTGTAAAATTTTTTGTAATTCATCCAGTTTATTGTCGACCTCCATCAATGAGGCTGTATTGTTGTCTATTAATATCTGAATGAACTCTAGAGAGCAAGTTGAAGCTGATGTCATCCATCTTTTAACCAATTCAGGGTTGCCCAAATCATACGTGGGGAACAGTTGTACTCGTAAACCTCGTGGGACTATCTTCTTATCATAATAATTCTCCAAAGTAGCTTTGTTCCACCATAATCTAATTTTCCTCTGTATGGCATTTCTGTATTGAAACATGCCATCCTTAATTGCATGTGAGGCATCCTGCGAAACGACCGGGACACTCTGTTTAAATATATCTACTGCCTTTGAACGCCAGGCCGACTCTCTGGCTTTTAAATCCATTCTGCTGGACAAACTGTTAATACAACAGCATATGTTACAATAATAATCCCTAAGTCCACTATATCCTATTCTATGGCACTTCCGAACAATTTTACAACTATTGTGGACTTATATTGCTTTAGCCACATGAAGAGACCCAAAATATATATTTATAAAAATCAATCTTTATTATATCCTTTTAACAATAAAATCAATAAACAAACAAAACATAAAATCATAAACAGAGTGTCAGTGGGATGAAAAGGGGAACTCTCACATTGCTACACTGGTTATGAAAATACCAATGTCACTTGCCTGGTATGGTAAGCTCAAAAAATTCTACACATATAAAAATAGTGGTATATTATAAATCCAGTAACCACCCATAAGAATAGGGGAAACAGATTCACTCCACCTCTGTGTCACTAACAGCTATTTAGCTACCCTCGTACTATAACCATACATATTGCTTATAGCATATCGATGTCAGAAGTACATGGGTATAAGTAATTATAATGGTGCACAGATCCTTATTACTTACGATCAGAGTAAAGACCAAAAACCGGCAGCTATATGAAGTGAGAGTCCACCTAATCCTTCCTCGTGCGCCCCGACGCGCGTTTCGCCCGCAAGCTTCTTCTGGGGGCGTGGCCTAAGTGAGACTGGGACGGCTACTTAAGTGACTTGCCACCAATCCCCTCCGAGTACGTCACTATGGGAGGTGTGAGTGTGGATGTCGGTATCGCTTACCCTGCGCATGACGCTTCCATCTCCTTCCTGTATGAAAAGGCTCTTCTGAGTCTGCGCTCTGTGGAACGCTGCGTGACACGCAAGCGTAACCGATTATGAGCGCATCCAGAAGTGCTGGGATTAGAGATGTACTGCGCATGCGCTCTGCGGGAACGACATCCAAAAAGAGGGTCATTTGTATATAAAAAAGCGTGCAGTGTCCTATTATTAGAAAGTGCCTATATATAGAAGGGGAATACCAACATATGTGCAAATATCGCCAATAATGTGTTAAAATATGTGCAACTATCGCTCAAAATTTATTACAGAAACACCTAGTGAATATATAATTAAATATATTAATTTATTTATAGAAAGATTAAATTTAAAATATAATATATATATAATTAAAAGTGCAATGTGCTCAATATGAGATAATATTAACTTACGTGCAATTATATATTGCTCAGTATTAAAATTATTACGTTTATGTATCTATAAAGACCCATTATTATACCCAGTCCCTAGATCATATTGAGCTTAGTCATCCCATATTATCCCCTCCAAACAAGAGACTACACTTTATAACCCCTTTGTAGATATTACTACATAGGTTACTATATGAAATTCAAATTAAATATACCAATAACCCTAGACTATAACAATATATGACAAAAAATAAACCATATTATTGTGATATTTTTTCCTTTGCTTCTTTCTTTGTAGTCTTATGACCATGTTCTTTTCTTTCTTTCCTTCTTTTAATATCTGTGTCCATATTTCTTATATAGGGGGACCGTACGGAGATATAACAAAGTCCTTCAATGATATATCAGAGACCGGGATTATGTTCCCACATTGACGTGCACTCAGACGAGGGAAGAAAATCATCAAAAGTGACTCCAGTATGTATATCTTAAGAACCATCTAATAAAAAAGGATAAAACCGATTAATATACATATAAGTGCACAATAAAAATTAAAATGAGATGAATCAATTGTCTCACTATTAAAAGAATGCCTATCACATGTCTAGAGGAATGCTGCAAATCCTAAACTCTCATTTAGCCCTTGTGGGCTCATGGCTCCCAAGCGAAAAATCCACTTGCTCTCTAGTCGTGCAAGAGCCTGACCCAGATCGCCCCCTCTAGATCCTAAATCAATTTGATCAATACCCCTGATGGTAAGGTCACTACTGGAACACCCATGATATTTCTTGAAGTGTCTCGGGAGGGATTTGAGGGTACTGACATCATTAATGGCTTTTGCTTTTTGTATGTCTTTGACATGTTCACGGGTTCTTACTTTTAATTCTCTGGTAGTTAACCCCACGTAGATTTTTCCACACGTACATTTGGCCTGATATAGAACACCTTTAGATGTACAGTTTAAATATTTCCGTATATCATAACTACGGGTGCCATCGTGGTTTGTGAACTTCGATGTTGTAACATGATTAAGACATCCCAGGCATAGACCACAAGGAAAAAAGCCTACCCGATCTCCTTCCCTTTTGGCTTTTCTAACATTTGTCTTAGGTTCATAGTGGCTATGTACCAGAATGTCTTTGAGGTTAGCCGCTCTTTTAGCCACAAATGAAGGTTTTGATGGTAAAATCCTTTTCAGAATGGGATCACTTCTAACTACATTCCAATGCTTAAGAATAATCTGGGTAAGGTCCTGCCATTTATTGTTATACGTGGAAATAAAGCGTACCTGTTCTTTGTCTTTTTTGAGATCCAAATCTTTAGGAGACCCATATAGCAACTGATCTCTCGGCGTTCTCTTGGCTCTCAAATATCCTCTTTTAATTTGTCTCCTACTGTATCCTCTTTGAGTGAATCTTGTGGCCAAATCTCCAGCTTGCTTTTCAAAATCCGCTTCGTTGGAGCAAATTCTTTTGGCTCTCAAAAATTGGCCAATTGGAATCCCACGTATGGTTGCTGTTGGATGTGAAGAGTCTGCTCTAAGTAGAGAATTGGTAGCTGTAGATTTCCTATATATGTCCATTTGTATTCTGCCCTCGTTGTTTTATTCATAGTCTATGGAGCTGTTCACACCAAAACATGGAGACAAACTTACCATGACAAGCAGGGCTGAGAAGTCGGAGTCGGTGTCCATTTTGGTGGAGTCGGAATAAAATGGACAGAATCTGACTCCTAATATATAGAATACATTGGGTACAGTAGTACAATGCAGGATGTGTTGTAAATGTTTTCATAAGAATTTGGGAAAGTGATGGAATGTCCTATAAATGTCTGTTCTGTTCCTGACCTAAGGATCTCGGCTTTCAGTTGAGATGAATCTGTGCTGCACTTCATACACATGCTCAGTAATATCCAGTGCTGTGGAGTTGGGGAAATTGAGGAGTCAGGTTTGGCTTACCGACTCCACAGTCCTGATAAGTCTTTGGGTCAGTGAAAAGAAAATCAGACAGCAGTTGGATGCCTTCCGAGTTCTGTTCGATGAACATCAGTCCATTATTTGCTTATGGTAAAAATTACTGGCGTTTGAAGCTTTAATGGGACCAGGCTGTTTTGATGGAAGAACAACATCTACACATATGCATTTAGCATAGCTGTGTGCGGACTATACGCAGCCTTGCTGTCAGTTCACACATCTGTGTCAGTGTACCCATCTGAAAGAAGAGGATCAATTTTTTTTTTTTTTTTTTACTCTTTTATACCAGTTATTTTTTTTTCACTGAAAAGATAGATTAACTTCACTGTCAAAGTAGTCCACTTCTTTGTCAATCATGACCTATCTTTAGGATAAGTCCTCATCTGATCAGTTGTTGTTCAGCACCCCCGCCGATCAGCTGTTCTCCATGTTGGCGGCAGGGTACTGCACATCCCCCCCTATTGATTTGAAAAGGAGGCAGATGTGCAGTACCCTGCCACGGGCGCTGTCAGAAGATGGGGCAGCTCCGCAATTGAGCAGTTCTGGCCGGCAGCGGACACAGAACAGATGATCGACTGATCAGACATTAATGACCTATAGTAGTGGACAATCTCTTTAATAGCAGCGGGGAGGAGAAGGGGGCAGCTCATCTCCACCTGCTGATGTTAGAGGTAGATGCTGACTGAGTGACAGCCAGTGTCTGCCAGAGTGATGGGGGCTCATTTTCCGAGCTTGCTTCTAAGAAGGAGCACCCCACTTAAGACGTAATCGTATGGCATATGTCAGGAAGAGGGTGAAAGGGTTTGTCTACTTTATCTTTATTGTAATGTGTTGTGGACATGATTTTGTGGCATTAACATCTTTACCCTTCCTCCCCTGCACTCCTCCAATCATGATTTCACCTTCCTGACCAGGCCAAATTTTATAATTCTGACCATTGTCACTTTGTGCTAATAACTCTTCAACGTAACCCACTGATTGGTTTTTTTTCGTGACATATTCTACTTCCTGAAAGTGGTAAAATTTGTTCGATATGACTGTGTTTATTTGTGAAAAAATTGGAAATTTGTCAAAAACTTAGAAAATTTAGCAATTTTCAAACTTTTAATTTTAATGCCCTTAAATGAGAGAGTTATGTCACAAACATTTTTAAATAAATAACATTTCCTTCATCTCTACTTTACATCAGCACAATTTTTTTTTGTTAGGAAGTTAGAAGGGTTAAAAGTTGACCAATGATTTCTCTTTTTTAAAATTTTTTCAGGGACCACATCACATTTCAAGTGACTTTGCGGGGGTCTATATGACAGAAAATACCCAAATTTACACCATTCTAAAAACTGCACCCCTCAAGTTGCTCAAAACCATATTCAAGAAGTTTAGTAACCTTTCAGGAGCCTCACCGGAATTAATGGAATGGAGAAGGAAAAAAAATTAACATTTAACTTTTTTTTCACAAAAATGTTACTTTAGATCCAATTTAATTTATTTTCACAAATGTAACAGAAAGAAATGGATCCCAAAATTTATTGTACGATTTCTCCTGAGCATGCAGATACCCCATGTGTGGGGGAAAACTACTGTTTGGGTGCATGACAGGGCTCGGAAGGGAAGGAGCACCACTTGACTTTTGTAACGCAAAATTGTCTGGAATTGAGAGCGGATGCCATGTTGTGTTTGGAGAGTCCCGATGTGCCTAAAAAACAGTGGAAACCCCCACAAGTGACCCCATTTTGGAAACTATACCCCTCAAGGAACTTTGTGAAAATAAAAAAACACTTTTCCACAAACATGTTTTTTTAGGCCCAACTTTTAATTATTTTCACAAGGGTACCTGGCTAAAATGGACCCAAAAAATTGTTGTGCAATTTCTCTGGAGTACGCCGATACCTCTTTTTGTTCGAAACCTATTTTTGAGGCACAGTGCAAAGCTCAGAAGGGAAGAAGCGCCCTTGGAATTCAGATTATGCTGGAATGGTTTGAGGGTGCCATGTCACATTGGCATGAATACCCCCATAAGTGACAACATTTTACAAACTACACCTTTTAATGAATTCATCTAGGGGTGCAATGATCATATTGACAACACGTGCCTCACAACAATTTATAACATTGGGTGGTGAAGAAAGAATTATTACATTTTTTACTGCTAAAATGTTATTTTAGCTCCAAATTTTTAGTTTTTATAAGGGCTAATAGGAAAAAATGGATCACTCAGTTTGTTGTGCAATTTATCTTGAGTGTGCCAATAATCGGGAATTACTTTTCAGGCACAGTGCAAAGCTCAGAAGGAAAGGAGAGCCATATATTGCAGATTTTACCGTTATGGTTTCCAGGTGCCATGGCCCACTGGGAGAGCCCCTGAGATGCCAGAACAGCAGAACCCCTCATAAGTGATCCCATTTTACAAACTTCACCTCTTAATATGATCACTGCACCCCTAGATGAATTCATTGACACCACAGAGCAGAAACCCCCCTCAAGTGACCCCATTTTGGAATTTATCTACAAGTGTAGTAATGACTGGGGCTTAGAATGGAGGGGGCACTTGGATTTGGGAGTGCAAAATCTACTTAATATCTTTTGGAGGGCGAGGAGCCATAGCGCTTTTCCAGACCCTTTGTGCTACCACTATAGTGGAAGCCACCTATATTTCCAAGAACAGATACAGACCTAAGTGGATTGAATTGAAGCTTTTATTGAGAACATTTTACATAATGTTTGTAGAACACAGGATAAATGTGATCCCAATCAGCGCTCACAACAGGGTTTCCATCTAAATCTCCAAATGATATGATTCAGATGAAACCCAGAGAGATCCACTCACTATAATGAGACAGGAGAGCTACTCTGGACTCAGTCTGGCCTCTGTTCAGCGGTCTCATCTTTAGAACAGCCTAAAAGTGTGGCGGACAGAGTTTTTATGCACTACTAAAAAGAAAACGGACACCTCCGAATCATAGGCCAGACACGTCCACAGTGGCTCCATCTGCCTCACTATAGGGAATCTTCCATCAGGGGTTCCATCTGAATCACGTATTTCAGAGATTTATACGGAAACCCCGATGTAAGCGCAGGGAGCAGGATAAATGTGAGCTGAGCCTTAGGGTACTGTCACACAGTGCCATTTTGATCGCTACGACGGCACGATCCGTGACGTCGCAGCGATCGTATGATTATCGCTCCAGCGTCGTAGACTGCGGTCACACGGTGCAATCACGGCGCTGGAGCGATGCCGAAGTCCCCGGGTAACCAGGGTAAACATCGGGTTACTAAGCGCAGGGCCGTGCTTAGTAACCCGATGTTTACCCTGGTTACCAGCGTAAACGTAAAAAAACCCAAACAGTACATACTCACATTCCGGTGTCTGTCCCCCGGCGTCTCAGCTTCTCTGCACTGTGTAAGCACAGCGGCCGGAAAGCAGAGCGGTGACGTCAGACGTCACCGCTGTGCTCGCTTTCTGGCTGGCCGGCGCTCACAGTGCAGAGAAGCTGAGACGCCGGAGGACAGACACCGGAATGTAAGTATGTACTGTTTGTTTTTTTTACGTTTACGCTGGTAACCACGGTAAACATCGGGTTACTAAGCGCGGCCCTGCGCTTAGTTACCCGATGTTTACCCTGGTTACAAGCGAACACATCGCTGGATCGCTGTCACACACAACGATCCAGCGATGTCAGCGGGTGATCAAGCGACGAAAGAAAGTTCCAAACGATCTGCTACGACGTACGATTCTCAGCAGGGTCCCTGATCGCTGCTGCGTGTCAGACACTGCGATATCGTAACGATATCGCTAGAACGTCACGAATCGTACCGTCGTAGCGATCAAAATGGCACTGTGTGACAGTACCCTTAGGGTACGTGTCCACCTTCAGGATGGCCGGCGGTTTGGATGGAGCGGCAAACCCGCTCCGCCCTAAGCCCCGCCCCCTTCTGTGACGTGATGATGCCGGATGTGTTCATTGCACACATCCGGCATCATCGCACCCCACACATAGGGCCCTGTGATATACCTTGTGGCAGCGTAGCGTCGCCGCAAGGTAAACGAACATGCTGCGATCTTAAAAAACGCGCCGCATGTCCGGAATCACAGGGCCTCCGGGTGCGTGTTACCACGCATAGTGGAGACAGGATTTGATAAAATCCCCTCCACTATGCTGTAACATCTGTGCGCTGCGTGTTTGACGCTGCGGCTCTGCGCAGCATCAAACACGCAGCGTTTCCTGAACGTGGAAACATACCCTTACTGTGATCTTTGGGAGGCAGAATGAACAAGTCAATAGTAGGTAAAGAAATAATTATTTTTTACGCCTTTTCTCCTGCAGTATAAGTGACTAGATGACTTTATTCGGGTCGGTGTGATTACAGCGATACCACATTAATTTGGTTTTTAGGTTTGGCTGCTGTCACACACTAAAAGATGCTTTTTTATGCAAAAACAAGTTTCTGCATTGCTATATTTAGGAGCTATAATTTTTCCATATTTCAGCAGTCATCCAAGGGCTTGTTTTTGCAGGACAACCTGAAATTTTTATTGGTTCCATTTTCGGTCACAACATTTTTTAATCACTTTCCATTCCGATTTTTGGGAGGCAGAATGAACACACACCAGGAATTCAGGATTTTTTTTTTAATGCCGTTCAGTGTGTGGTAAAATTGAAAATTCAGCTTAATTCTTTGTGTCAGAATGATTACAGCGATATCATATTTATATAGTTTTAGTGTTTAAAACAAAAACTTTTATAGAAAAAAATTATTTTTGCATCGCTTTATTCTGAGAGCTGTATCTAATTTTTCTGCTGATTAAGCTACATGGCAGCTTGTTTTTGCGGGGCAAGATGCTTTCAGCGATATAATTTTTATTTACTTTCGTCTTTTTGATCACATTTTATTCCATTTTTTGTTTGGTGGTATGAAAAATTAGTTTTTTTTGCTTCATTTATTTTTAATGGTGTTCACTGAAGGGGTTAACTAGTGTAACAGTTTTATAGGTCGGGTCATTCCGGACGCAGCGATGCCAAATAGGTGTACTTGTTTTATTTTGTGATTTTTTAAAAATAATTAAAAAAAAATGTTCAATTTTTTGTTAACTTTGTTCCACTATGGGACTTTGACAGCTCTGATCGCAGTTATAAAGCATAGCAATGAAGGAGCATTGCTAGGCTTTATAACCCGTCAGTGCTGCAGACATAAATTAGTTAGATCATGCACGGTGCATGATCTAACTAACTTGCTAGTGCCTGGTGACCCAGATGTCGTCATGACGACATTTGGTCACCATGGCAGCAATCAGCCCCTCATAATAATGACGCGGGGGCACTGATCAGAGCTCTGCCTGCCTTCTAAATGCTGCGATCTATATCAATGGCAGCATTTAAAGGGTTAAACTGCTGTGAGCGGTGCGTGCACGGCTCCTGGCAGTGAGTGCTGGGTGTTAGCTGTCATCTTAGCTGAACACCAGGCGGCAATCTCAAGTGCAAAAATCGCCTAGACGTATCCATATGTCCAAGGTCGTTAAGTACTTGCCAACCTGGACATATGGATATGTGCAAGATTGTGAATGGATTAACATAGGTTTACAGGTTCTCCTGCACTTAATAGTACAGGCTTCCCCATAGACAGCATGTTTCCTGTTCTCAACATGGCTGATGACGGAGGAGCATGTCACCAAATCATCAGCTTCCTTAAATTGGAAACATTTATTTATTTATTTTTAAACTGGAGAAAATAGGCTCTGGACCTTTTATACCCTCTGTGATAGTAAATGCCACAAAATCATGAAATTTTGTTAAAATAAAGTGGAAAACTCCTTTGAATTTTAACACCTAAATTAAAGGGGTTTTCCCACTACATACAGGGAACAGTGATACATTAGGGCTTAGCCCCCTAGTTCGACACACACACACCTCCACTAATTTCCTTACACAGTAAAGTTGCTTACAGTGTCAGCAATGGAGCAAATGATTGAAAGGTATCAAAAATGAATACGTAATCATTTTGTCCAGCACAGATTTATAGAAATACTAGAGAAGAAAGCGTTAAGCAGTTACATAAAAATGAAATGTAGTGGGTCTGTACATACGTGATTTTTTTTTTTTTTTTTTTTAAGACACTGACACAAATATAATTAGGGCACTACATTAACAGCGATACAATAACATTCTGCAATTGACTGTGTGGTGCCTTAAGAAAGGAAACTCTTCAAAACATGGAGCACAAATTAAAAAAAAGAAAAATCACTTTTAAAGTGTGTGTGCACATAAAGGGGAAAAACACACTATACACGAGCATGTGTCACACACACAGAAAAACAAACAAAAAAAAAAAAAAACCAGTTCCCATACACAGCACCAGGTAATAAATGAAAGGCTTCCTCATGGATGAGAAAGAATTTTTAAGTCCGAAAACAAAAAGACACAAGCCATCAGTCCTGAAGCAGGCCAAGAATATAGAAATGAAGCCTAACTGGGCTCATTGCTCGTCCATTTAAAAAAAAAAAAAAAAAAAATTATATACACGTTTTAGATGAGCGGTCTGCTGTCAGAGTAACCCTACATGAACTGCAAGTATGCAATGTTCTCGGGTAAACTGGAAGTAATCCGTCCTCAGCTCACACTTTGTCTTTGTGTTTTACTTTGGAAAGCCTGCGGGATGTTCCACTCTTGTTCAGTAATTTTAGGACACGGTCCTTGTGATCAAGTACTTTAAGCATGCAGTCCCGGGATTCGGTTATCTGATCCATCACTAGTTTACAGCGCTGCATGTTACCCTGCAGAAAAATGAACAACGTGTAAATGTTATTGCGATAAGACAGCTGTCCGGAAAATGCTGAATGCTAAAAATGTATAATTGAGCAACAAACAAAAAAAAAAAGATTCAGCAAAGTACAGAATGAGCAGCCTAGGACAAAAGTTCTGATGACATGTCTTTAATAAATGACACATCATCAATTCTGTATTTTAGGGGACCATGCCGATCTTCAAATAAGATCCAACATGGCCACCTTTGGCTGCAGAACCAATTACGTCCCAGACATCAAAACCTTTTTTCAATGCCGCTAGGAAGCTTAGTGCTCGCAATAGTTAGTTACATAGTCTCAAACATTTTGTAATCATTGGAGAAAATGAGCATCTCGGATACATACAGGTGCTTCTCACTAAATAATATCATCAAAAAGTTCGTTTCAGCTCTTCAATACAAAAAGTGAAACTCATTATATAGTCATTACAAACAGAGTGATCTATTTCAAGTGTTTATTTCTGTTAATGTTGATGATTACGGCTTACAGCCAATGAAAACCCAAAAGTCATTATCTCAATAAATTAGAATAATTAAAAACCCCTGCAAAGGCTTCCTAAGCATTTAAAAAGGTCCCTTTGTCAGTTACAGTAGCTCCACAATCATGGAGAAGACTGCTGACTTGACAGATGTCCAGAAGGCAGTCATTGACACACTTGTGACAGGGTCACTGGCACTGTATGTGAGGGGAGACATGTGTCACGAAGATTCTTTTCCTCCGTGATCTAGAAACCCATAACCCACATTCTAATTTAGTGAGAAGCACTTGTAACATTTTTTCTTTAAAAGGGGATTCTCTATTGGACAACTCTAACAGCTAGAGTGTGCCATCTAAAACTAATGGAAACAAAACAAAAACAAATACTTATCTTCCAGGCTGGTGCCATTCCATTGATGACAGCGCTGTCTCTCCAGATGGTCATTTTTCCATGAGAAGAACGGAGTCAGTCCTGGAGGTTTTTTTAATTTTATATGGCGCACTTTAGCTGTTAAAGGCGTTGTTCGGTCTCAGAAGAAAAGTCTGCAGTCATGCTACATAACTGCTGAATGGTGACTGTGTGGGATGTGCACACTTTCACAAACCCCCTGTAATCCTTGTGCAGGTGGGTAGCCATTGGCATACTCCTGCGCTTCTCTCAATCTTCTTCTAATGAGACGAGCCACAGGAGAAATCCTATACAAGTGACTAGTGATGAGAGTGCATGCTCTGATAAGGTGTTATCCAAGCATGCTTGGGTGCTAATAAAGTATCTTCGGCATGCTCTAATACTATGTTCAAGTCACCATGGTTGCATGTCTCGCGGGTGCTCTACAGCCGCAACACATGCAGGGATTGCCTGTGTGTTATACCTGTATGTGTTGCGGCTGTCAAACAGCCGCGAGACATGCAGCCATGGCGACTTGAACATAGTACTAGAGCACGCCGAAGATAGTTTATTAGCACTCAAGCATGCTTGGATAACACCTTATCCGAGCACGCACGCTCATCACTACAAGTGACTATACAACGCCTTGTTGCAGCCACAATGACTGCAGACTTTTCTTCTGAGACCTGGACCATCCCTTTTAAAAAGGGGTTACCCAGTTAAGCCTCAAAAGGAAATACCTATGATTTAAGAGGCAAAAAAATGCTAGAATAAAACATTCTGCTGATGACTTAGAAACCTCTTGTATACAAAAAAAAAACAAAACACAGTACCTGTATAAGTTCATTGATCCTGTGCAAATCGTCATCTGTGGCGGTTTTCTTTTTAGGAATTAGACCTTCTTGTAGCACAGTTAGACGATCGAACACATCCTGCTCTAGTTTAGTCTGAAAGGGAAATGTGTGGATTAATGTGCGTGATCCAACAAAGGGAAAGGAAAAGAATATTACAACTGTTTCCAAACTATGACATTTACCAATTGGAGAAGCTGGGCAGCACAGAGATGAGTCTTCCAGCCTTGCACACGGCAAGCGATCCCTTTCTGGTTGGCAATCTCCTGTAACGTCAACTTCTTCTCTTCTGCAAAGAAGTGCAACGTTAATATCAGCTTTTGATGAAAAAGGTCGCTCTGCTCCTAGAGCGCAGAGCTGAAACTTGTCTGACACAGTACACTGGTAATTTTGAGTCTGGACCTCAATAGGTCATGAATTTATAGAATATACTGTACACAAGTTCTCTATATTTCTGTAATTATGGATGTATATACACACTGCAAATTATTGGAGAGGAGTTTCCCACTTTGGCAAAATAAAATGAACATTAATTCTGCTCTCTCCAGTTACTTACCTTTGACCCGTACATCACTATAACGCTGGAAATGATGATAAGCAGCTTTCCACGGATTGCGATAATGCCGCAGAAGTGTAATTGGGGGTCGAGGTTTAACTGGGACATAACGTACACCTTCTTCATCTGAAAACAAGAAAAGAAATGCCACAAGTGGTTTAGATGCACTGAAACCTTGTGTTTAACATCACTTTAAAAAGTCCTGTTCACAGAAAAGATACATATAATTTCCATTTGTTTTTGCACACAGAAGTCGGTTTTTGGGAAAACGAATCCTCAGGACACTACCACTCGGCACTTTTGTATGATACAAATGGCAGACAATACCTATGTACTCCTTGGGTGGGGACTTGCGTTTCTCTGGCCGAGATGTTAGAGGTTTTATGTGACATCTCTCCTCATCTGTACTGTTGGTCTCCATCATATCACCTTCCTCTGTGGATATAACATGCTGCTGTTTGCGAGGCTTTTTACGGGGTGAAGCTCCCGGTGGTAATTCACCAGCAGGAACAGAGATGTTATTGGCCAACAAAGCTAGTGGGGAAGAGATGGATCCTGAAGTCAGAGGAGGCACTGCTGGGAGAAAACAAAATGGATAATGTGTGTTATACCCAGTTCAGCCTATTAAGTAAATTATACAAAGACTCAAATTAGAAGGATCCTGTACATGCAGTCTGATCTATGGACAGCATGGTATAGAGAAGGAGAAGCTGAGAACAACGATGTATGGGATTGCTGGTAAAAGATTCAATAGAAGCTGCATTTTATTCAGTGACATCCCCGATGTTTGTATGTAGGAGTCCAGTGGGCGGTCCTACTAGTGATCGACCGCTATCTCTGCACAGTCATACAGGAAAGACTGTAGATCACTCGTAGGACCGCCCACTGGACTCGTATACATACAAACACCAGGGATTTCACTGAATAAAAAGCAAGTTTTATTGAAACTTCTCCCACAAAAACTATTTATCAAACTGATCAGCCCCTTCTGCTGTATAACAGCCTGGCAGTAGATCGGATACCATTTTTCAACATACCGTATATACTCGAGTATAAGTCGAGATTTTCAGCCCATTTTTGGGGGCTGAAATTGCCCCTCTCGGCTTATACTCGAGTCATTCCCAGGGGGTAGGTGGGGGAGCGGTAGCTGTCAAATCATACTTACCTGCTCCTGGTGCGTCTCTGCACGTTCCTGCTTCGCCCGCAGCTTCTTCCTCTGTTCAGCGGTCACGTGGTACCGCTCATTAAAGTAATGAATATGGATGCATATTCATTACTTTAATGTGCGGTACGATGTGACCGCTGAACAGAGGAAGAAGCTGCGGGCGCCGAAGATCACCTGTCAGTGAGAAGCGGCTAGGGACCGTGCCGGGAGCAGGTGAGTATAATGGGGACTGGAGGGTGAGTATTGCGCGATATTCACCTGTCCGCGTTCCACCGCTGGGTGCCGTTGTGTCTTCTGCGTCCTCTGCCTGTGACGTTCAGGTCAGAGGGCGCGATGACGCGATTCGTCTGCGCGCCGCCCTCTGCCTCAACAGACACTGCGAAAGACACGGAAGACAGCGGTGGAACGCAGACAGGTGAATATTGCAAATGCCGGGGGCCTGCTCAGCACAAGAGGTGAGTATGCGATTTTTTTTTTTTATCGCAGCAGCCGGCTATGGGGCAAATGTATCTATGGAGCATCTTATGGGGCCATAATCAACCTATGCAGCATTGTATGGGGCACATTATCTATGGAGCATCTTATGGGGCCCCATCATAAACTTTATGGAGCATTTTATGGGGCAAATTTTATTATGGAGCATCTTATGGGGCCATCATGAACTGTATGGAGCATTATATGGGGCTCCTGATTCAACATGGATATTCAAGAACACGTAACCTACTGATGTCTCAATTAATTTTACTTTTATTGGTATCTATTTTTGAAATTTACCAGTAGCTGCTACATTTCCCACCTCAGGCTTATACTCGAGTCATTAAGTTTTCCCAGTTTTTGGGGCAAAATTAGGGGTCTCGGCTTATACTTGGGTCGGCTTATACTCGAGTATATACGGTAAATACATTTTAAGATGTAATAAAACATAGGGCTCCCTTCAAGGTAACATGGGCTACTGCCATCAGGCTCCATGCCGCTTCTGTTACATGAATACTAAATAATATGTCACACCATTTTATATTAAATCAAATGAAAATATCGGCAGATAATGATCTCCTATGCTGCACTATATTAGCATTTAAATAACTACCGGAGCTGTCTCCATTGAGAGACATTTCTAAACACAATTAAAGCAAAATTTGACATGACTGCATTAAAAACAATAATGGTAAGTCTTACGGCCATTTCTTATTTGTTCACATTAGTTCCAATAGCTTATCAGGGAAGGTAGTAAAAACAAGACTGTATACCTGAAATTGGCCTGGCTGTGTCCATTGGCTCGGCTTCTTCCTTCACTTTGGCTTCAGAGGGGACAGCGGCTCCAGAAGGTGCACTGCTCATAAGAGGTGGAGGCGCTGGTAAGGTGGGGACGGCAGCTGGGGGGACGTGAATGCTGCTGGGGAGCGGTCCAGGCGCAGGCTGAGATGGAGGGCTGGGGACGGCAGCTGCGGGGTGATGAGAAGAAGGGAGAGATGCAGCTGCACTGGGCTGCTCGCCACCTGTGCCCGGATCACCAGTCACTCCTGGTGCCACAGAGATGTGAAGTTCAGCTTTAGGTTTCGCACTACATTGTAAAAAAAAATAAATAATAATGTACTACATATATACAGTATCTATAGTACATAAAATACACATATAGAATCTCTAGGAGCATAAAACATAAGACATAATATTGATGACAGATACAAGGTTAATGGAGCCTGCAATGTATCTAACTTCCTCTGACAACCACTTGCTGTTCTTGGAAATGTGAAAGAAGCCTAAGACCCAGCCTCAGATTTGCGTCTTTTGCTGTCCGTCGCAATGCGTCGTCAAAGTTGCCCGCAGGATGAGTTTTTTGCACATAGACTTGTATTACCGACGCATCCTGACGTATGGACACACGTTACATACGTCATGCACTGGATGCGTCGGTATTTGGCGGGCCGTCGCAGCAAAAAAACGTTCAAGGGAACGTTTTTTTTCGTACGTTGGGTCCTGCAATTCCTACCGCACATGAATGGCCGGAACTTCGCCTCCTCCTCCCCGTACTTTAGAATGGGCAGCAGATGCGTTGAAAAACTGCATCCGCTGCCCACGTTGTGCCGAATTTTCACAACGTCCGTCGGGCCGACGGAAATGTGAAAGAAGCCTTACCTGGACATGTGAAAAGGTGGAACCAAAGCTTAAACCCTTTAAAGAAAATAGCTTATGACTGAAGACATTCTACAAAGCACTGACACATTATTAATATTCCCACAAATGCCCCGAGCCTATACACAGTATACAACCAGGCCACCAGAAGGTCCAAACACAGAAGAGCTCAGAAGTTTCCAAGTGAGATCCAGGCAAATGAATGCATAGTTGGAAGTCTACATCTAATGTTGACACGTTTCGGTAGGTACTAGTTCTCCTTGTGGAGGTACTGCTGGTAAGAGTTGGGCAGTGGCTTACATAGGTAGCAGGTGACATTAGGGAAAGTCTTCTGCTTTCAATAGGAGAGCTCGTTTACATGTGTATAAAGCTTATTCGCTGCATGCCAATTAAATAATAGTTAATTGCAATTACCCAGCAGGTCGAGGGGAAGCAGAGGTGCTTCGCAGAGCGCTGTCATGCCGAGGGCTTACTGCATCTCCTGGATGAGGGGGAATAAGGCTTTTACGAACAGACAACCTGTTAGTGAGGGACAAAGAAAAACAAACAAGTATATACATGGCAACAAATTCATCATGATATGGCCATATATTTAGCAGAGGATACCACCTCCCTATTACCTTACCCATCAGTAGCAGGCTTCTTGCGTAAGATGCTAGGTCGTGGCGAGGAGCCCTGGGCAGGGGCACTACCAATACCCGGACTTTGATTGTGACCCTGCATGACTGTAGCACCAGCAGGTGCAGTAGTGAAAGCACTATTTAGGGGATTGGCAACTATTGTGGCTCCTTCTGCGAGAACAACTAGAAAGACGAAAGGAAAGGGGGGAAAACAATAATTAATGTAAAGCAATACATTCTACCTGATCACAACACACATGGCACTATGTAATTCACGTACAACAGACAAATGTGCGTCTTGCAGTCACACTAAAGACGGGTTTCACTTTAAAAAAGTAAAGCAGTTTTAACAAAGAGAAAATGCTACGAGTCTTTAAAATAATGAGGAAACTAAGTCATTAGAAAAGACAATACCAGAAGGCTTTGCATCACTTGAGGCTTGCTGAGAGTTAACTGAAGGGGCCGGGACCCCCTGAGTGGTGATGGACCCTGCAGGATGAATTCCTTGGCTGCTGATCGGAGGAGGTTGGATTCCCTGGGCACCAATCGGCGTAGCTTGGATTCCTTGGGTACTGAAAGGTGTAGGCTGCATCCCTTGTGCGCCAACTGGTGCCGGCTGAATTCCTTGTATGTGACGGGTGTGAGATGTGTCCACGTTTATCAGCTGCATGGGGTTCAAATGGACCGTGGAAGCCACAGACTGGGCTGTGATGGCAGAATTTGGAGCTTGAGCTGAAACTAAAATGTAAATGCAAAGATTATTCTACACGACTGGTTCAGTTATACATCATTAT